>NC_080732.1:16024349-16196849 GCF_019097595.1 Hemibagrus wyckioides | reverse complement strand
TCTACAAGTACAAGTTTCTTGTCAAAGGCTTCCAAGCAGAGCCTTTTCTTTTCCTAAAGATTCAAATATTTAAGTGTTTTTCTGAGAATCCATCCAATCCAATATTCATCTTCAGGTACCTCTTGATCATGGTCAGGAATGAAGTAGATCAAGCCTTTCCCAAGTCTGAATACATTCTGGATGAGACTCCATCACTTTAATGTAGCCATCCCACCAACCAAAAGAAGTGAACAAAAACCAGACGAAGGTCCATGCATCCAGTGTGTTTCTCCACAGAACTCCCAACAGACAATAACCTAAACTCAAGGTGTGAATACTCCATCAAACTAATAGAGTTAGCAGGGTTATTTACAGGCATTTACAGGTTTTCTCATACTACTAAAACCTAAACTTGTGACTTGATTCATACAGAAACCCAACCGTGAGCTACCATTTACCAAATATTAGAGCCTTCCTGCCACATACCAAACGGCTTCCTCACTTCAAAGTGTCATGTAATGCTCAAGATTGATATAACTTTCAGTTGCTATTAACATCTGTACTTGACTTATACAGAAAACCAAACTAGTGAACTACTACTTCCGCCTTGACTAAAGGGTTATTAAAGGGTCTAAGCTTTCCTGTCACGTACTAAAATGAATCAGACAGTGGTGAAATCTCAAAATGAACCAAGGCGGAAAAAAAAAAGTTTTATCCAATGTTACCCTTTTGGGGTGGCATTACATAACCTTCTGGCACATAATGTTCTGTTTTCATTAACAAAGTCAATGCAGTTCCTGAAATGTTCAGGGAACTTTTAAAACACAAGACGGTTATATAACACCAGAAAAGGAACTTTCACCGAAGCTTCCTTTTATGAACTATTATTTTGTAACTAGAAATCATTTCAGGAATACTCTGTTCTCTTATGGAAAGTTCACCAAAGTTCACTCTCAGGTTTTATTTTGTTGTGTACAAAATAACATCCCATTTACTACTACATTACAGTACATAGATATTACATCAGATCGGCCAGAGTCTGTTGAAAATATTTCACAGATCAACAGGGAAAGTGGATTGAAATAAATATTCTATACTGATGACACTCAGTCAGTTTCAGTATACTTACAGGTTTGTACCTCCTCTGAACCATCCAGGGTTAGTCCAAGCTTACCAAGAGGTATAAATTAGATTAGTTAATCTTGTTTATAACAGCTGGTAAACAATAACATAAGAATAATAATCATTTTTGACACTCAGTCTCTTATAGTATTACAAGTTTGTTAAGTTACAGTTGCACCAGGAAGAACCTCCTCTGAACTAGGGTTAGAGCTGAACTTCCCTGTCCAGGGTTAGAGCTAGGTTCCCAAGAGGTTGAAATTACTGTAAGGTTACTGAGATGTTCTGGAACGTTCTTTAAACCATTGTATTTTAAACGTTATGGGAACTTTAGCTGGATGGTCTTTGAGCAATAATACACAAAGAAACTTGAACATGATATTTCTATAGAAAGAAAACTTTCCTGAATAAGAACTAATAATAGATGAAAGATCATTTCTGGCTTAAAAAGGTCAGAAAGCTATTAGTACTCAAGCTACTGAAGCCTAATATCTGCTTTAATACAACCCCAGCTAACAATGATTGGTTTCCAGAACATTCCCAGAATCCAAAACTACCGATCTTCACATGGTATAACCCCATCACCATTACCATTAATGTTGCTTTTTTACCAACAGTCCCTATGCGAGCTACTCATTTAGAGAGGTTAAAATGTATTTTGTCATTGTGCAGTCCAAGTTCAAAGATGGTGACTCAAATTGTGTTGACTCTGCTGCGCGTTCGATTCGAAATGAAAGGGCAGACTGCCAGCTGTAATTACGAATGATCACATGGCATGAATCACAGAGGAATTACAGTCATTTTTATACACGGCCCTCTTTATTTCAGGGGACCAAAAGTAATTGGCTGCCTCATTGTTTCTTGGGCAGCTGGGTGTGGGTGTGGTGATGCTAACAAAAGGTCTCCAGCTGATTGTGGATGGATCTGGAAAGCTGCTGCTAAACAACACCAGAACCAGAGAAGTGTGAAGTGAAGAAATGAGATGCAGAGCATCATGAGACTGAGAGATCTCAGAGACACAAAGCAAAAAAAACTAATTGAACTTAGTAAGGAATAAAGCATATTCTAAAATGCTCCACGTTTTTAAGTGGTGATCAGCTCAGATATTATGACTTTTAGCAAGACGTTCCCATGTGCATGTTCCTAGGCAAATATCTTTTAATCGTTTTAAAGTGCAACATGTATATTCTCTTTTAAGGGCTTCCTTGCTGAACATCAAGCGAGGATGACACGCTAAACAAACTTTAGTGCAGCCACAAATTCCTCTCGCTGTCTGTTTAATAAGGACATTTGGAGGTTTGTTCCTTGAAACAGACAATAAAACTTGTTAAAGTCACAACCCCAGCGCAATTAAACACTTGGCTAACGTGCTGAAACGATGCCGTGTCTGGATTGACACGCTCTTCGTTTTTTATGTTTTTTTGTGTATTTTACGGCTTCTCCTTGCATGTCTGTAGCTGCGGATTTGCTTTTTCAGTTTACATGCGTTAAAAATGAATTTATACGGATTCACAAACACAGCCACTGTTTTGACCAGTGGCGTAGCCATGAATTAATTTCAGTTAGGAAAGAGGAAATATAAATAAATACATAAAACAACTGCATGATCTATACAATTAATTTGACAAGTGTGATGCATTAATGGATTTTTCCTGGATGCCAGACAGTGGTAGGAGTGGTGATGGCATTTAGAACGTGTTATTTAATCATGTAAAGCATGTTCTACTGTCAATCTTGCTGTATTAATAATGTCTCCACTGGTAATAGGAGGAAATGATGTTTTAATCTGATAAAACCGGAGATACTCTTCTATTTTTCCTGCTGCGTTAAACCTCCTTCGGCTGTCAGCTTGATATCCCTGAGCTCATAGTCTATCTAGCTATAAGAGAAAGAAAAAAAATGCTTAGATTAATTAAATCATGTTTATAGCAGCTGGTAAACAATAACATAAGAATAAACACCAAAGGCTGTGTTTGTCTGATATCATCTGCTATAATTATTTGACACAGTCAGTCTTAGTATAGTTGCAGGTTTGCACCAGGAAGAACCTCCTCTGAACCATCCGGGGTTAGAGCAAGGTTCCCAAGAGGTATAAATTAGATAAAGGTTACCGAATGTTCTGGAACGTTCCCCTAAACCATTCTATTATAAAAGGTATGGGAACATTAGGTGGATGTTCTTTGAACCATAATAGACGAAGAAACTTGTACATGATATTTCTGTAGAAAGAAAACTTTCATAAATAACAAAGCAGATACAAAAAAAGATCATTTCTGGCTTATAAAGGTTAGAAAGATATTAGTACTCAAGCTACTGAAGCCTAATATCTGCTTTAATACAACCCCAGCTAACAATGATTGGTTTCCAGAACATTCCCAGAAACCAAAAGTACGAAAACGCGCATCTTTAAATGGTATAATCCCATCACCATTATCATTTATTGTGCAGTTTCCAGAATGTTCCCAGAATTGCAAGCATGTTACAGAGGAACCTCCGCATAAGAATGTCCTCCCTTACGAAGTTTCACTTTAAGAATTGAAATTTTGCATGAAATTTGCATCGGCATTCGAAGCATTTTTGGCATACAAATGACCCGAACCGAAACTCTGAATTTCTGCATTTCTTTCAAAAACTGTTTCAGAAGATTCAACCTTATGATACCAGCGTTGCCTTCGGCATGCATTCAAAAGCTAGGTGATTTTTCAGACATTTTTTTGTTGACAGATCAGTGGCATAGGTGGTCTGTTCTATTTTTAGCCCAAGCTTGGTGGCACGACGTCCTGTGAAGATCCTTAACATGGAATGCTTGGCTTGGGTCAGTTCTTTGTAAGCAGGAATACAGTTTACATACGCTTCGTACTGGGAATATTTTTGGGCGGCTGAAACGGATTATCTGCATTTACATTATTTCTTATTGGAAAATTTGTATCGCAATACAAATTTTTGCATTAAGAACTCGCCTCCAGAAAAAAATAAATTCCTATGCCGAGGTTCCAATGTACTTCTAAAAAAATATTTCTGGCTTTCACTTATAGTTTATGAAGCTATTAGTACCCACGCAATCATGGGGCAGAGTGGTTCCTGCTCTAAAAACCCCTGTCTATTAACAGTCCTATTTTTTATTCTATATATAATAACATCTCTGTAGAACTAAATGGGGCAGTGAGCATTCTGCCCTATGCGACTGTGCAAAATCTCAAAAGGCAATCAAAAAATTTTGGTTGCTCAAAAAAAAAATCTAAATGTTTGTCTTTGTTAATGAGGATTTGATGAAGATTACTATGATTTTTATGGTCGGCTTCTGCTCCATCTGCCCCCTATGAATGAGCTGCCGCTTGTCATAGATCTGTGTTCTGTATGCATGTTATGTTACCCACCGACAAATAAGCATTACATCACTTAAAAATACAGAAATAAAGAAATTACCCCTAGCTCTGCATCTAGTATTGACATAATTGTTCTATAGGCTTGTAAGCACATTGTTGGCCCGTGAACACAAGAGTTCACTACGTGGAAACATCACATTGGATTATACACGACAACTCACCTTGGCCCATCCCAATAACTTCCACACGCACCTTTACATTCCTCGGTTGTAGCGTTCATCCCTGCTGCCTTAGATAATCACTTTCCATCTCGGTTGAATGAACCGTGAGCAAAGCAGACGGCCTTGTGTCTAATGAGGTAGTCTTTAAGAGAAATAAAGTGCAGTCGCACATGTCCTCCCACAGGATGCAGCTCATCCCGCCAGTAATACCTCTGGACCGTGGAGAAGTGGTGACATTTCAGGTAGTGCTGCTAGGAAACGTCCAGAAACAACATCCTGAGATCACATTTTGATAGAGTCAACTGATGGTGAGACATTTTGCTTGGTGATCTCTCGAGATACTCATGGAAGTTGATCACAGAAACGCATGACCTATTCAGATACAGTGGAACCTTGGCATAGGAATTTAATTCGTTCTGGAGGAGAGTTCTTAAGGTGAAAATTTGTATTGCGATACGAATTTTCCCATAAGAAATAATGTAAATGCAGATAATCCGTTCCAGCCGCCCAAAAATATGACCAATATTCCCGATACGAAGCGTATGTAAACTGTATGGCTGCTTACAAAGAACTGACCCAAGCCAAGCATTCCATGTCAAGGGTCCTCACAGGAAGTCGTGCCACCGGGCTTGGGCTAAAAATAGAATAGACCACCCACGCCACCAATCTGTCAACAAAAAAACACCTGAAAAATCTCCTAGCTTTTGAATGCATGCCGAAGGCAACTTTGGTATTGGGGGCTGACTCTTTCGAAACAGCTTTCACTGACTGAAAAGTAAATCCAGAAAATTTGGTTGGCTTTGGTTGGCTTTCCACTGTTCCTACTGAACAGCTCCCGGACGTACATGCAGTCGGTGTTCGCTTCTGTTTCGGTTCATTCGTATGCCAAAAATGCTTCATATGCCGAAGCAAATTTCTTGCAAAATATTAATTCTTATGGCGAACATTCGTAAAGGAGGACATTCGGTCAGTCTGTCTGTTTTGTATCTGTGTTATAGCATAAGGTAAACATTAGCTGGTGAAAAGGTTAGCTAGTTATTGAAATATTAAATTGAAGGTGTACTGTTTCATCCCCGAAAAAAACCCCCAGCAATAATCAAAGAGACATCTCTTTACCAACTACATTATTATTAATATCTCTAAAATATTATTAATTATATATTGTTGAAAATGACACAAGGCAAAGGCTGAAGACATTTCTGTGTTGAGAAACTTCAGAAAGTCTGCTATGAAGCACTTGCACTGGAGACTCCTTCCATAAATATGAAATAACTTTACATATCAGCAATTGCTTCCTTTTTGTCAGTCTACATGAAGCATCGACCCTGCCCTAGAAATAATAAAGTACTAGATTGACATTAAAAACAAGCAACACCTTCTAATCAGAATCAAGAGTTGAACAATGTTATGCTGATAAATGTGTTAAAAGTAATGGATTGATATGACAAAGTCCCTCGCTGATGTAACACGCACGTCATTTTCTTTTAACCAATCCAGAAATGGTTCCTCAGGTTAGAACCATTACTGAAACAGTGTCTGAGGAAAGGCCGTGACTGTAAATAAACGTTCTCTTCTGAGCTTTTTTTTGAAAAACTCAACAATCTGAAGAGCATTTGCTCTCTCTGCTGGCATTGAGGGGTAAAGTGAGGATAGCTGCTCCGCCTCCACTCGAGGAGTCGAGGAGAGCGTGAGTGTTTGTGTGTGTGTGAAGATTCTCATTGATGGTAAAGATGGAAAATAACATGGACGGCTGTGGAAAGAGAACGAACGGATGTCTAGACTGCCTATCTAAATGCGAGACATAAGAAAGCTTATATTTATAGATATCTTTATATGTCACATATACGTTACGGCACAGTGAAATTCTTTCTTCGCATATCCCATCCATGGGGGTTGGGGTCAGAGCCCAGGGTCACCCATGATGCAGCATCCCTGGAGCAGAGGCCTTGCTCAAGGCCCCAACAGTGGCAGCTTGGTGGTGCTGGGGCTTAAACCCTCGATCTTCCAGTCAACGACCCAGAGCTTTAACCACTTGAGCTACCACTGCCCCCTTACAAACTTTCCCAAAATCTCTCAAGCCAATCAAAATTCTCTGTTTTATTTGCCAGAAAATTAACACCTAAAATTAAAACTTTTTATTTAGTAACCCTATCATTAAAAATTAAAGATTTACTAAATTACAAAAAAATAATGACTGGTTTCCAGTGGCGAAAAACTTACTGACCATTACAAAGTGCTGACAATGGAAAGTCCTTCTATAAATCGCCATAGCAACAATTTTTTTCTTTGTTAAATAACAGGGGTTTTTTTCCATCTGTTTGGTTATGTGGAGCATCTACCCTGTGTTTTGCTGTTGTATTTATAGATGAAGATATTTTCAGCTTCAGGTTGGATTTCTCCGGAATCTCTCAGGCTTCCTGAAACACACATCATGATGGATAGCGTCTCATACCATCCTGCATGTAGAAGCGAGATATTAGAGCCGAGTGTATTGGATTAGGTTCGGAGTTTACCCCATCTGCAGGAGCTCTAATGGGAAAACAGTGTTCTAATTCAACAAAGCCACTCCATATAACCTTAACTCATGTTTATTCATGGAGCGACGACTTTCCTGCCGAGAACATAGAATCTTACAAGGCTGCGAAGACTCGCTCCAGGCAATGTCAGCTTCTATGCAAATGAGGACTGCGTGCGGTGGTTAAACCGCCACAACTTATTCATCAAAAATTAACTATAATTTAACCCTGAGCTTGTTCTCGGTTAATCATTTTTAATTGCGCAACTCCGAGGCAGCCCCAGATGTAATTCAGCCTCAGCTGAGAGAGGAAATGAAACACATTACAAACACTGTAGAAATTTAGCAAACACAGGAATATTGCTTTATGGCAGAGGTCCTCCATGACCCTCCTCGCTAGTCTATATTTTAAGCTGTACAGTTTTAAAAAAAGAACCTGTCCTTTATTACCTAATGCGAGCGTTCAATACCTTTGCTCTAGATTTTCCTTATTGGACAATAGCTTCCTTCTGTGTATTCACAGATTGTGAAATCAAGGCATGCATTGCAAAAATGAACTGAACTCAATCAATATTTGAAAAATCATTTTGGTCAGCTGATCTTTTTACCAGTACCGTTCTGCTGGTCGGACATTTTCAATCAGTGTAAACAAATGAATTATTTTATGGCTACAAGTCTGATATAAAATTAGTCAGGACACTTGGCGCATCTCAGATATCACAGTTTATTTTGAAGAAACATTTTGTGGAAAAAATTTGACATCTTTAAGAATATATTGCCCCTAGTAGAGGCTAGGAAAATCCTTAAAATTGTCTAAAATTAGGATGTGCTGTTAATGGAAAATAATCAACTTTGTGGTGTAAAGAGTAACTCAAGACATATCATATTACCTTGTGTTTTTTATTATTATTTTTTTTATATAACCCCTGCTGTTTTATTCCTTTCTTGTGAAATTTGCCTATTTTATTTGTAGAAAATTATTTCATTAATTAATTCCCAGATATTTTATCTTCTAACAATGAAGGTTTGAAACTTAAAATCAGAAAATCCAAGCCTCAAAGTATTAAAATTAAAACTAGGATTTCTAATTTTCTATTTATTCTAATCTAGTATCACAACGAGAGACACTGTACTTGTATGTGTATCACGCTAAAATAAAGTCGGCTTCTGTGTACAGGAAGGTCATGGAACAGTGTATTAGTCTTCACCCACTTTTCATTCTTTTAATTCAGACAGAGGAAAAATGCGATAATACCAGTACCAGTTTAAGGAAGATTGAGGAAGGGAGCACACTTGACGGAGATAAATAAAGTACCACCATCTTGTACAGCATTTTAGACCTGTTGTTCCGTCATGGTGCACACAAACATGAGATCAGTGTAGATGCTCTAGGACAATGCATCTACAGGAGGATAACTTTTGATGCTTTCAATACCATCTTTGCCCCTGAGGTAATAATGAGGATGCATGCTTACTGAACTGTTATCATTACAGCCAGCTGTTTGGGGGCAATTTTACATTGATTTGGGATCAGTGCAGAGCCAACGGCAGCTGTGTTTGCCTCCAGCTCTCTCTCTCTCTCTCTCTCTCTCTCTCTCTCTATCTATCTATCTATCTATCTATCTATCTATCTATCTATCTATCTATAGTCTACCCTCATTTTTTTACTGCACTGTATATAACTGTATATGTGACAAATAAAATCTTCAATCTCGAATAAATACACAAAGCAGCCCTTGCTAATAAACAGACATTGCTTTCGTCCAACCTGACTCCAGTGCTGTTAGCTACTTCTTGTTCTCAGTGGCAGCAACAAGATGGCAAACAAGTCTCCTAATCATTATTGTAATTATTTAATCCTGGAACACTATCTCTTTGTGTTTTTGTATTGTTGATATTTAATTAAAGCCATCTTGTAGCATCTAGGGGCCAAAGCTTTGACAGTCAGCGAGTGTATTAAAAAATAGACATCTACACATCCCTCTCTCTCTTTCTCTATCTGTCTCTATCTCTCTCTCTTTTTAAATACAAGTTCTATGATAAAGCTAATTTTCACTAGGCCACCTGTTTTCTAATTTTACACACGAACAAACAAAGAACCATAACTACAAGTGTAGTATGTCTACCGTAAAAACTGTAACAAATGTGCATAATAAATGAGTCTAATGTTAGACATCTACCTCATCTACAACTGTTCTTTGGGTTCTTTGCATAACACAAGAAACTATTTTTACTCATTTAAAACATGTAGAACCCTTTTACAAGACTCAAAACTCCATCGCCAAAGTAAGAACATCAGTTTGTGTGTGAAACCCAGGCTAACTCAAATATCGTAATTTGTGTGGTTTCAGGATTCACGTTTAATTCAGTGAGCACCGAACCCGATACACGTTCAACGAGGGGTCAGATTTACTAGTAGTGTCATGTATTGTGACAAACAACAATCTGTGTTCGATCTTGAACCTCCCTGGATAGTTTCCTTTCAAGCATCTTGGGACGTTTTGCTAACAGGCTAAATTCTAAATAACATCTTCAGCATGTGCGAGGCACAAAACCAATGCCCTTATGTGTTTATTTTTACCTGTACATTCATAGTGAAGTACATTTACACACACACACACACACACACACACAGCCCAAGATTAGCAATCAAAGACAATAACCTTATCCAAATATTTATTAGGTTCATAAATCATAACTCACACACCAGTATCCTGTAGGGAGATTCGAGATGGTTATGAGCAAGAGGGAAATATACTATAAAATTTTTATGATGCAGTAGAGGCCAAAAATGGACAGCAGACATTACAATAAGCAATATACTCCTCATAGTTCTCCAATAAACACGTTAAGTAATGACAGCTAATTTCAGTCAGGACCTGAAGAATTGCGGTAAGGTTGACAAGATAACCGCAGCTTCTCTGCTTTAAGATTAGAAGGATTTCATTAGAAACAAGGTATAATGTTTTACTGCTATTCATTTCTTTGCTTTTTATTGATTTGTTTCTTTGTTGAGGTATGAAAGGTTTAGCGGTCTTGTCATTTCCTGAATTGAAGTTCGAATGTGGAAATACAGAAAGCTTGATTTATTTGTGTGTGTATGTGTGTGTATTTGCTCTTTTTTCCCCTTTCTCTCTCAACCTATTGTTCATTTTTCCCAGAACCAAATAACCTGCAAATATTAACATGGAACAGGTGAAAGAGCGAGTTCTATTGACCCAAGCATTGCCTGCTATTGCAGATCCTTTATCTCCATGCTGAACAAACTGTGACTCTGTGCTTAATCTCCACCCAATCATACCGACCCGTCCAGGTGAAGGGTCCTTTTTTTCACCCACCGTTCAATATGCCCAGTGAGTGCGTGTCTTTAATTCCGGCTGAAGAAGCAAGCACAAGAAAACATATTCAAGGTGGGACGTTCATAAACCACAGGCCTTCTGTTTGCAAGCACTCAATATATGGCTATCGTGTGTAAACACTGGGTTGTATATGATGTCTTTCTTCTCGTACTGTGGACTCATAAATCTCCCGTGTGAGGTCTGTTGTCCGAGCCCTTATCCTATACAGGAAACATATGGACATTACTTACATAAAGGCGTGTTGAAACATGATGATTGAGCCGGTTTGGGCTTAGCAACCAGAAGTTCAAATCCCACGACTGTGTTTATTCTGCTCCCTACACATCATATAGGACAGCCGAGAAATAAATCTCCAAAGAGCAGATTTCACTGACCTTCACCGGGTTGCCTTAATGTCTGTTCCAGTTGCTGTGGAATTGTTCCTTTGGGGAATGAAATGTAAATTCAGACGCATCCTTTTCCAAAAGGATTGTGGAAAACACAAGGACGTCACAAGGCATCCTCTTCTCGCCACCAATTTCTGTCAAAGAGCATTAATCTCGCCAGGTATAGGAAATGAGTTTTTAGTACTCTCGTGCCCATCTTTTCCCAGTCTCCAGCAGACAAGAACACTGCTGCTTGCCTTTATTTTGTGCCAGACACCTTGCGCCATTGTTGCCAACGTGCTCCGGACGGCTGCCGACGACAGGTAGAAGATGAGTGGATCAAGGCAGGCGTTGAAAGTGCTCAGTAACAGTGCCTTGTCCCGCCATGCAGGGCTGCGTTTAGTGATGAATCCCATCACGTGCGAGACGTTGTAGGGTCCAAAGCACAGCGCGAACACCAGTAGCGTGCCCAAGGCAAGTCCAATGGCTCGAAGCTTCCTCCGTCTGCCAATGTTTGGCAAACGCGACAGGATGAGAATGAAGTTGACGTAGCAGAAAGTGCAGATGAGGAGCGGGATGCAGAACAGCACAATGCAGAGCTCCAAGCGTACAGGCAGCAGAATGCGCAGTTGGGCATCGGTAAATTCCTCATAACACACATTCCTAGGTGGTGGGCCTGTCCCAGCTGGGTTGTAGTAGGGTACTATATAAACGATGCTAAGATGGAGCATGGAGAGCGCCCAGAGGAAGATGGAGGCCATCACGGCGTAGATGGGTCGTCGTCTCAACGAGTGCTGGATGGGGAAAGCGACTCCTAGATAGCGCTCGACACTTACTGCAGTGAGAAAAAATGTGCTATTGTAGATGGTCATGTAGAAGACAAAGCCCGACAGCGGGCACAGGAAGTATGGCATGTTCCAGTGCATCCCATCGACCACCTCTTGCATCTTAAAGGGCAGGAAGAGAAGGAACAGTAGGTCTGAGATGGTCAGATTAAGCAGGAGTATATCGATAGGCACTGGCTTTCTCCACACCTTGCAGCTGAACGTGTAGAAAGCCAGGATATTGCTTGGGAAGCCTGTGACGAAGGTGATGATGTAGACCGAGAGGCAAAGGATGGTCTCACACTGCTGCATGGCTTGCTTGTGGAGGCCTCACCTCATTTTTTTTCCAATCCTGAACAGCACAGAAAAGAAGAACAGCATTACAGTAAGTCTGGAATATGTAGGATGGTTGAAGGTACTAAGGGTTTCTGTAAGAAAGGTCAATTAAAGATACTGAAATGAAGCCAAGCAAAGTACAAAGGAGATTAGACGAAAGCCTGCAATCATTCACTCATACATTCAAGTCACTTGTTTTGCTCGAAGTTTCTCTCTTGTGGTTGTGTAGCCCAAACTATTTCAACATAATCTAAATAATCAGCTCAAATCTTGTTGAAGGTGAATTAGCATAAAGCATAATTATCTCCATTACTTCCTTCCAAGCATTACTTTGCTTTCTAATGTCTCTATGAAGCAAAAAACAAGATATGTATTGCTTCCATTTTTATTAATCAAACAGTAAACAGAAACTAACTGTAAGTAGGAACTAGCAGGGAGCTGAAGAAACATCAGTTCACATGCACCACCAGACTGTTCAGAGGAATCATTAAAGCCAATAGTTTTGCTTTGAAACTCCCTTACGACATAACCAATTTGCACAGAATTGACAAAATTCCATTTAAATGTTGCTCGCTGCTGCCGTTTTGCGGCTTGCCGTCGTCGTTTGTCACTTGCTAGTGTGAACAAAGGATAATACTGATAAGAACACCGACTAAACAACAATCAATACATGAAAACCCGACCCTAAAGTGACGCTTTGTTTACTTTGCTTTTCATTCTTTTGACACCTTTGTTGTAAGTCTAAGATTGTAATTTCGTTGTGGAGGACAAACAGGGGTATGTCATAACAAACCACAGGGTTGTTATGACATATCCCACTAAGTTTCATAGCCGAGTCTTGGAACACGGCCATGTTTCTGGGGGTAGGACTGTTTTTACTGTATTAATGCAAACAGCTAAGATCATGAAGCCTGAGTTGCAGAGGAGTTTTTTACAATGCAGTAAACACTAAGCTGTCAGTAATGTATAAGCTGTAATATAAGCCAGTGATATTTATTGCTATATACATTCAACAGTACACATGCATACAGTTTACTCTCAACTGTGTCTGTACTCTCGAAAGTATTCAGATGGTACAGTATGTTCATTTAAACTCTTAAATCCGAGCTTGTCTCAGAGCGTATTAACTTCAGGGGAATTACAGAGGAACTATTAGGAAAGTGTGGACTTATATAACGTAGGACGTCCTGGGATTTTAACGGACTTGTCAAATGCGTCTTTGCATAGCTAAGAGCTCATAGGTTTCTAAATAAGTTCTAGTTTAGACCTGAATCCTATATGAAAACGCTCTCTCACAGGGTTCTCTAATGAATCCTTAAAGGATTTGATCATTTTGGGCGGTGAAGTGCTATTTATTTAATATAGTAAAGAGTTAAAATATTAGGAATTCTTGTTGCTTTAACACCAATGAAATTAATAGAGTAACCGAAATACATCACGTCCTAAAAATATCCACTTTAAAGCTATTTCTGAGCTAGGGACTTAAATTGAACCTTTAAGGGTTCTCTCAAGACAGGGACAAAGAAGCGGCCATTAAGAGTTTTAGATTTGAACTTCTCCTTAAAAATCCAGGTTAAATAAATTGCTTTAACTTACATTTTATTAATAATATGAATGGTTCGTTGAATAATTAAATATTCATAGCTTTCTAAATAACACTGGAAACCATTCTGAGGCAAATACCCTTTTGTAGGGTTCTGCGTAGAACCTTTATGGGTTCCCTCAGAGGGAGAAAAACGTATTTGTCATTTAAAATAGCTTTTAAATGAGATTTAATTTAATTCATTTAGCAAGCATGTATAGCTATGGTTCATGGCTTCCTAAAAGTTCTAGATCCGATGTAGAGTTCGTGAATACACTGATTGATTTTCAGACAACTGAAGAAACCTTAAAGGTTCTAGATTTTTTTTTCCCCCAATAATGTATGTAAAAAATGTTATGCTAAAAATGTTATTTAATTAATAAAGTCAGTGATTCATCAAACAGTTCCTTGTATAATTAAGTGTTTATTGCTTCCTACAAATATTGAAATGTAGTACCATTTTTGATAAGAGAAAATAAACACTCCAGCAGAACCTCTAAAGGTTCCCTCAGAGGGAAAACTGAAGAAGTTGAATAAATTGCTTTTAATTAAATTAATACAGTCGAGTGTTTAAAATCTCTATGGCTCGGTGTAATTAGACGTTCAGTTTGAAGCCATTCGTGATAAGAAAACACCTTCCGCCGAGTCGTAGGTGAAATAAATGGTGGTGGATTCCCTTTAATATAATAATTGTGCAGTTGCGTAGTAAGGTGTTATTGCTTTAAAAATGCCTCACACTCAAATTTGAGTGGGTTGGTTTCAATGCAATTCAATCGCTATGTCAAATTTAATATAGGAACTGTTGAAGGGATCATAGCTTGCTAAAAATATTTAGTCTGGAAGGTGTACTGATAGAAAAACACTCGGTTTTACATATGGTTCTTTTGCAAGACAACTGAAAAACAAATTGCTGTAAAATAAAACAGGAGAATTTTAGAAGGAATTGTTCTTTGTATAAGTAAGAATGTCCAGTTTCATTTAAAAAGTTTGGTGCCGCTGGTTCTTTGGAATAATTGAACATTATTTGCAGGGTTCTCCATAAAATCATGAAAGGATTCCTCAGAGGGACGACTAGGGTTCTACCAAACGTTCTACATTTGATATTTTTTCTAAGAATGTAGGTTACATAAAGTGTTTTATTTATTTATTTAATATTATATAATGCAGGAATTGTAAAAGAAACCATTTCTATTGTTTTAGAACTGAATGGTCTGTTGAATCAACAGGAAATGAAGTCATCACTGAAGTTTGTTAATGAGGTTTGGGTGTCTTAATATTCTCTCAAAAATTCCATTCGCAATTCCATTTCCAAACGCAATGAAGATCCAATCAAATCTTGCAAGATTTAAAATGACCAGAATGCGGCTCCCCCCCCCAGGACATTGTTCTCTGAAATCTTACGAATTCATTACTTTTACTACTTTTCCTAGATTGCTTCACGAATAAAAACAAACGCGTGAAAGTACATCGAGCGTCCAACTCCTTTTCTACACACTTCCCTTTCTGGAAAGAAATGCACTGAATCAGCTCTTTCTATTAATAAAAGCAGTGACATTACCTTAGGATTTCTTCATGTGCATTCCCGCATTGAGGAGTCAAAATATACTGGATTGCTCAAGGCAGAAAAATTAAGACTGATGTAACTCCTTCAGTGCTGTGGTCAGCTTTCTGTACTGCGACTGACGGGGGGAAAAAAAAGAGGAGTGGAGCTTATCTAAACGCTGTCCAGGGTCTATCTGCCTCTGGCTTCCTCACTGTCCTCGCCTCAATGTTTGCTCTCATCATTTGATCATGGAAAATTAATAAGCCAAACTCTCTGAGGATACATCCAGCCCTCCTGTATGTTATTATGTCTGTGAGAAGTGTGTGTGTGTGTGTGTGTGGGTGTGTGAAACGTGAGCAGGTCAGTAGTTACAGACAGCTCCGACTCTTATCTAGAACTTCAGGTGTGTCTTGGTGAGGATAGTGAGACGGGGAAGACAAGGATGAGTGTGTGAGCGGCTTCAGTGAGAAGGTTCCTTATCATGGTTTATGCACCTTCAGGTGTGTGTCTTGATTAGGGGAGTGAGAGGGAGGGACAGAGACAGAGGCAATGAAGGTGTGTGTATGTGTGTTTGTTATTAGGTGTGTGTCTTGATTAGGGGAGTGAGAGGGAGGGACAGAGACAGAGGCAATGAAGGTGTGTGTATGTGTGTGTGTGTTTGTTATTAGGTGTGTGTCTTGATTAGGGGAGTGAGAGGGAGGGACAGAGACAGAGGCAATGAAGGTGTGTGTGTGTGTTTGTTATTAGGTTTGTGTCTTGATTAGGGGAGTGAGAGGGAGGGACAGAGACAGAGGCAATGAAGGTGTGTGTGTATGTCTGTGTGTGTGTGTGTGTTTGTTATTAGGTGTGTGTCTTGATTAGAAGAGTGAGAGGGAGGGACAGAGACAGAGGCAATGAAGGTGTGTGTGTGTTTGTTATTAGGTGTGTGTCTTGATTAGAAGAGTGAGAGGGAGGGACAGAGACAGAAGCAATGAAGGTGTGTGTGTGTGTCTGTGTGTGTGTGTGTTTGTTATTAGGTGTGTGTCTTGATTAGAAGAGTGAGAGGGAGGGACAGAGACAGAGGCAATGAAGGTGTGTGTGTGTGTGTGTGTTTGGTTTTAGGTGAGTGTCTTGATTAGAGGAGTAGGAAGGAGGGACAGAAACAAATACAGTGAAAGTGTGTGTGTGTGTTTGTGTGTAATTAAGTTACATTAAGTTGTTGGTCTTGATTAGGAAATTGAGAAGGATAGGACAGAGACAGAAAGGATTAACGTGTGTGTGTGTGTGTGTGTGTGTGTGTGTGTAGCTACATACAGTCTGGCTCTAATGTCACAATCCAAATGTTTCAAAAAATGTAGTTAATTTTCTGAATTATAATTAGCTTTATAAATGGGTCCTAACAGGGACAGCCACAGTGTGTGTGTGTGTGTGTGTGTGTGTGTGTAAGAGAAAGAGAGAGAGAGAGAGAGACTTAAGGAGAGTATTTCCTCTTTTCACAGCAGTGATCTCTCCACATTTTGTTATCCTCTCACTGCATGTTGTGTATAAACGCCACACACTGACACCATTTTCTCCTCTGAATAAAAGTTTTATCCTTTATTCAGTAACTCATGCACTGGAAAATCCCTCTCTGAGAAATGCAGGTGTTTCAAAATACTGTGCAGATCACGTAGCAGGCACCACGTACCAATACTGACCACATAAAACGTTCAGGAAGCCAACCAGTGAGTGTCCCAAAAGTCTGACGTGCGTTGATTTCGTACCATGGTTATAACACAATGCTTACAAGAGTTTCTCTTAGCACCCTGACGTGGATTATTTAAATTTGTTTCGCTCTAATACACTAATATGATTAATTAATGAGGAGCATGTTGTCATTTTTAACCACTTATAGTTACATTTAATGTCACCTATGTTATAGCAGCTATAAACAGGTCATAACCTCTCTGTTGAAGTAACCAAGAAACCTTTTTCTCCTTTCTAAAGACTTTCTTTTGGCCGAAAATTTACCGTTACAGAGTGCTCACACTGGAGACTCCTTCCATAACCATTAAATAAACATCCTACAGAAATCTTCACCACATTAATGATTATATTACTAAACACTTAATAATAACAACAATAATAATAATATAAACAACAACAATAATAATAATAATATTTTTTTGTTTTTAAATTTGATTTAAATTATTTATTATATTTTTATATTCCAGTTTTTAAATTATTTGTTATATTTTATATTCTAGTTTACATCAGATTTAAATTGTATTTCTTATATGAAGATGTCTGATTTAAATTTTATGTCTGATTTAAAGTTTATGTCTGATTTAAATTCTATTTCATATATTTTTATATTCTAGTTTTAAATTTTTATTTAAATTATTAATCTTTTAGGTAATGTTTTAAATTATTAAACAGCAGATCCCTGTGACCCTAATTAGGAATAAAGCGGGTATAGAAGATGAATGGATATTTGTTATATTTTTATATTCTAGTTTACGTCTGATTATTTTAAATTGCATTTCTTATATTTTTATATTCTAGTTTTCAAATTGTTATTTCCATTATAGGACAGTCATAAAAAAAAAAACATTTCATTACATGTCGTACTGTGTATGATTGTGTATGTTACCAAATAAAATTATAAAGTATATATAATAAAATATAAAGAAATCACATTTTTAATAAGAGGACATTGATTTTTCTGAGATTGGTTAGTGGTGAAAATGAGACACATTTTATATCCATTATTATTATTATTGTTGTTGTTGTTGTTGTTGTTGTTGTTTTTGTTGTTATTATTATTATTATTATTATTATTATTATTATTATATTAAATAAGTAATTTCTGTTTATTTTTAACTGCTTATTATTTCCATTATACGGAGCAACACAAGTCGCCGTCATTAATTCCGTATCACTGAATCACTTAGACTTAATGTAATATAGATTTATGCAAATGAGTTCATTAAATAGAACTGGTGATGGAGCTGTTGGAGGAATGAAGTAACTGCATTCAATCCAAACAGTTTCCTCATCATTTTTGGAGCAGAATACTTTTCAAATCATTCAAGGCTTAAACAAATCAATCAGAAAAAATAAATAAATATATAAATAAATAAATAAATAAAAAATCAACCAGCACATTTTGGAACAGGAAGCGAGAGCACATTTTTTTATTTGTTTTTGTTTTTTTTTTTAATTAGCATTCTGGCAGTGAGGGAAAAAAAATATTTCATTGTGCAATGCCAGCTGTGTCTGCAAGCAACGAGCACTCTGATTCACATAGCATTTAAAAAAAAGTGTAATTTAGGGAATATTGACAAATAATCAGACAACATGGGAGCCTGTTTATAATTGTTTGTGTTTTCTGAGTAGCTGAGTGTTATATATATGGACAGTAGTGCATTCTGGGAGATGGACTTCGATGCTGAGGTGTCTCTTTGTGTGTGTCCCTGTCTCTCTCTCTCTCTCTCTCTCTCTCTCTCTGTGTGTTCCTGTCTCCTTCTCTCTCTCTCTGTGTCTCACTCTCACTTTCTCTCTCTCTCTCTCTCTCTCTCTCTCTCTTTATCTCTCTCTCTCTCTCTCTCTCTCTCTTTATCTCTCTCTGTCTCTCTCTTTGTCTCTCTCTCTCTTTATCTCTCTCTCTCTCTCTCTCTCTATCTCTCTGTCTCTCTCTTTGTCTCTCTCTCTCTCTCTCTCTCTCTCTCTCTCTCTCTCACTCTCTCTCTCTCTCTCTCTCTCTCTCTCTTTATCTCTCTCTGTCTCTGTCTCTCTCTCTCTCTCTCTCTCTCTCTCTCTCTCTCTGTCTGTGTCTCTCTGTGTCTCTCTGTCTCTCTCTGTCTCTCTCTCTCTCTCTCTCTCTCTCTCTCTCTCTGTGTGTGTGTCTCTCACTCTGTGTCTCCCTCTCTGTCTCTCTCTCTCTCTCTCTGTGTCTCTCTCTCACTCTCTCTCTCCTCTCTATCTTACTCTCTTTGTCTCTCTCTCACTCTCTCTCTCTCTGTCTCTCATTCCTCTCTCTCTCTCTCTCTCTCTCTCTCTCTCTCTCACTCTCTCTCTGTCTCTCATTGCTCTCTCTCTCTCTATCTCTCTCTCTCACTTTCTCTCTCTCTCTCTCTCTTTGGAAAAAAATGAAAATGAGACACATTTTATTATTATTATTATTATTATTATTATTATTATTATTATTATTATTATTATTATTATTATTATTATTATTACTTTTTTATATTTCCCTTAGACAGTACAATAACCAATTCTGCATTTTCCAGATTTTTTTTATTCCCAACAGCCTCGATCATATATAAATACATCATCTTTATAATTAACAGCCGTTGTAATTAACAGAATACATTTTAAAATACATTCCTTATGTACAGAGTCACAAATCCTTACTTCAGCACATTCTCAGTGAAGGTTCTTACTCATGGCTCTGATTTGAACTCTAAACCTTCTGGTCATAGACTGTGCCGTTATTACATCATCGCCATAATTCAACCAAGAAAAAGCTTAACAATAATTATTTTTATCAATTAAAAATAAAACACCATTAAAGAAACAAATAAAGGAAGCTCTCAGCAGGTCATGTTAATTAAAATGTTTCATGATATATAAATGCATTAGATAACATTTTCATTCGTTTATATAATGAAGGTTAAATTAAAGAGAAATATATATGTCATTATTTTTTACATCACTAGATTACAATATTGATTTTGCGATAAAGGGGATATATATTTATATTAAATAATACAATTACATTCATTCATCCTGGTCAGGGGTTTTAGTATAAAATGCAAAAACTGTTTCCTCAAAACAATAAATACAAAAAATATTTGGACGTTCTACTCCAGTAATAGATTTCCAGCCTTGAGATTCATGACTTTTCTTCATGAGTATATACAGGGTGAATAAAAAACAAATTAACACTTAACACACACTTATGACACTACAATACTGTAATAGTCTATCAAACCCACATGTATAACACTACAACAATGGAATAGTGCAGCAATTACACATGAATAACACTACAGCACTATAATAGTGTAGCAATTACACATGTATAACACTACAACAATGGAATAGTGCAGCAATTACACATGTATAACACTACAACAATGGAATAGTGCAGCAATTACACATGTATAACACTACAACAATGGAATAGTGCAGCAATTACACATGTATAACACTACAACAATGGAATAGTGTAGCAATTACACATGTATAACACTACAGTGCTATAAAAGTGTAGCAATTACACATGTATAACACTACAACAATGGAATAGTGCAGCAATTACACATGTATAACACTACAACAATGGAATAGTGTAGCAATTAGACATGTATAACACTACAGCACTATAATAGTGTAGCAATTACACATGTATAACACTACAACAATGGAATAGTGCAGCAATTACACATGTATAACACTACAACAATGGAATAGTGCAGCAATTACACATGTATAACACTACAACAATGGAATAGTGCAGCAATTACACATGTATAACACTACAACAATGGAATAGTGCAGCAATTACACATGTATAACACTACAACAATGGAATAGTGTAGCAATTAGACATGTATAACACTACAGTGCTATAATAGTGTAGCAATTACACATGTATAACACTACAACAATGGAATAGTGTAGCAATTAGACATGTATAACACTACAGCACTATAATAGTGTAGCAATTACACATGTATAACACTACAACAATGGAATAGTGCAGCAATTACACATGTATAACACTACAACAATGGAATAGTGTAGCAATTACACATGTATAACACTACCAGGGGCGGACTTAACCAATAAGTGAGGTAAGGAGCTGCTTAGGGCCCCGGGGAATTAGGGGGCCCCGACCAATACCAAGAAGCCTATATAAATCATATAGTACTTATTACTTTTCTATCATATATTGTATGGTCTGTCTATAACCATTAAGATTTTAATGTTATTATTACATCTTTTCAAATGCGGGGCCCCCCTATGATTCATGAATAGTAGAACGTTCCTATCGTACTGCACCATGCGCAAGATTCCCATACCTGGAATCACTTAGGGCCCCCAAATCACTAAGTCCGCCCCTGAACACTACAACACTGAATAGTGTAGCATTTACACATGTATAACATTACAACACTGGAATAGTGTCGCAGAAACACATTATGGGAGATGTGATGGCTCAAGTGGTTGAGGCGCTGGATTGTTGATCCAAACTTGGATATGCAGGTTGTGTTACCTTATTTTGAATCATCCTGTATTAATAGCTTATGAATTCAAACTATTTCCTTGTTTTGACACATCAAAATGTCGATTATGAGAGAGATTAGGCGTTCACATTTGTACATTCACCATTCATTACATTCTGTTGAGTTTGCCGAGAACACCATTTGATAGAAATGGCACATTTCCCATCATGCTGTTTGGGTATTTAAAGTATCTTACTGTGATTGCAGAAAAGACCAGGTTCATTGGATTGATCTCTATCGATGAACTTCGGATCGACATGAGTAAGAGAAAAGACAAAGCCAGAGCTGAATGTAATGGTGGTTCAATCCCTTGGTCATTATCAGCTTCTCCCAGACATCGCTGTAGACATTACATTCTCTAGCTACAGAAGTCCACCCATTGAGAATTAAAGACGTCTCTGTGAATGGACGCGAGCTTCCACGTTCCACGCTTGCAAAATTTCAGCTGAGCCACCATGTCGTAAATTGTGTAATAGATTTATGATTATCATTAAATATATAGAACATCATTTATGTTGTTAATTGTATAGAATAAACATTAAAGCTAAATATTTTCTTTGCTGTTGTTTATCAGCAACTGCTTTTTTAAAAAAAAAAATACTAAGGTTCTAATTGTAAACCCCTTAGAACAATTGTTTTTATCTGCAGTTCTAGATTTTGCGGTTCTACGTTGTAGTGTCATTGGAGCTCTGTGTGCTTTCTTCAGTTGCAGTACAGTTTATCTGTGGACATTTGATAAATCGGCAGCAGGAAGTGTGCCTCCGTTTGGTGGGTCCTCGTAACAGTTGTTTTAAATTCGCCCGGAGTGCTGAAGAGGAGAAATAAAAAATCAGGGGGTCCAAACAGGCGTTAAAGGTGCTGGTGAGCAGTGCGTACACTCTCCATTCAGGACTGTACCATCCGATAAAACCTACGACATGGGATATGTTGTATGGCGCGAAGCAGATGATGAAGACCAGGAGGGTGGCTAGGGCAAGTCCGATGGCCCTGGAGCGCTTTTTAGGCTTGATGTTAGGTAAGCGGGAGAGAATGTAGATGAATTTGATGTAGCAGAAGCAGCAGATGAGAAAAGGGGTGCAGAACAGCACGGTGAACAATTCCAAACGGACGGGCATAAGGATGGTCAACTGCTCTTTGCTGAACTCTTCATAGCAGACCTCCTTCTCGAACGGATCAGAGAGAGAGTCATTGGTGTGCCTGTAGTACTGCATGATGTAGACGATACTGCAATGCGCCATGGAAACAATGGCGAATATGATGCTGGCGATCACGGCATATCGAGGATGTCGCTTGAGTTTGTACTTGATCGGAAAGGCTACTCCCAGATAGCGCTCCACGCTGATAGCTGTTAAAAGGAAGGTGCTGTTGTAGATTGATGAGTAGAAGAAGAATCCTGAAAGCGGACACAGGAAGTAGCTAATGGTCCATTTCATGTCAGCCGCCTCTTTCATGCGGAATGGAAGAAAGAACAGGAAGATCAGGTCCGAGATGGTGAGGCTGAGCAAGAGGACATCGATGGGCGTCGCTCGCTGCTTCACCTTTTGAATGAAGGTGTAGAGAGCCAGCAGATTAGCAGGAACACCTGCGATCAGTGTGATGCCATCAACTGTCAGGACCAAACTTCTTAGTTCTTCTGTCCACAGCATGGTTTAGCTTTTATGGCAATCTGTAGAAAGAGATTTTAATTTACAATTTTAATATTAATAGAAAGAGAAAGGTTACATTGTTGAGACCTGCAACAAAAACACAAGAGCTCTTCTGCTTGATGCTAGTTCTATTTCCGTAGTTCATCACAGTAACACAGTACTTCAGCATCCATTACTGCCAGCCAAAGCTGCAAAATTTGTTCTCTGTGTTTACTGAAAACAGAAAGAAACTCTCAAATGCTGAATGACAACCAATTAGCAAAGGCCCTCAAGCTAAAGACATTCATGCGCTGAAAAGAAGAATCGCTCTTCATTCTAAAGCAGCTCAGAATTCCACAAGAGGCTTACTTTTAGAAACGACTCTGTGGTGCCTGTGCTTTCCAGAATGATTTCTGTAAGAAGCTCAGTTTATAAAAGCTCCCTTTACACACTTTAGAAATAACGTAATTTCACCATCACAGCACGGGCTTTCAGTTCCTGAAAAGGTTCTATGTAAGATCCTACATGTAGGAACAATTCAGTAGAACCCTTTTTCGGAAGCCGAGAACCCTTCCATTATAACGGTTTAATGAAGTGCACGGTACACACTCCAAATTATTCATAATCCTGCTCTATCTCCATCATGGATTCAGAGAGCATCGGGTGAGAGGCGGGAATACACCCTGAATCGAAGGCAGGTCTATCACATGGTATTATGTACACACAAATTCACACACTGATGAGCTATTTAGACTAGCAAGTCCATCAAAGAGCCACTCCTCTCCTAACTCCAATCTCTGTGCAATTATTTTCTTCTTAATACCTCGAGCGTGTCAAGCATTTCAATTTTTCCAATCCTTGATAAATATTGCAGATGCCACTGAAAAACTCTGACTCTACCAGAGGTGAAAAAATGGTGGAATATTTTGGGGGTGTCTATGTTCAGCATCGAGTCTCATATAAAAGGAGACACTGGAGGCTTTAAGGCTTCCAGCGATAAAATAATTCATTTGTTTATACCGATGTCTGATAATTTGATTTCTTTCCGCCAGCAGAATTGAAATAGGGTCAAGACTAAACAATACTAAATTTGATTCAGCCATCAGCCTTGCTTTGCAGTCAGTGGTGCATCAGGATTGTTCAGAAGAACCCTAAGGCTATTACACTCTTCAGCGGTTCTTCAAGAGTTCTTGGGGGGGGGGGATTCAGCTTGGAAGCCATTCTTAAAGAAATACAAATAGGATAAGTCTCTGAAAGTGTTTAATACACTCTCAGGGGGAAAAAACAACATTATTCTTTAAAGCCTTAAGGATACCAAATTTCCCCAAAAAATTGAAGAATGGGATACTAAGCAGGAAGGTAAATCTTAGAAAACGGTTTTAGAAAATTGGTTATATGTATAGTGAAAGTGTTCTTCCTTTAAAAAAAAAGGGCAGAAGAAATGTTTTGTTGTCCTCCATGAAGAACAACCGAAGAACCTTTAAGAGTGTAGCATGGTAATAAAGCTTTTGTAGACAGCGGTAACATAAAATGTTTAATTAATGATAAGCACAAAATGTGACTATTAAACTACAGTCATTCCAGACATTAATTATTAAAGCTGCTAAAGTTCAGCGGTTAAAGTTTATCATCATAGTAAAGTGTTTCTCTAATGGTAATAAGAAGAAAACCCTTCCAGGGAGAAATGATAAAATGTTGGGGAAAGTTAATATAAATGCTAAATTTTCCATTCCTTCAAGATTTATTCTATAGTTTTACTTTCTCTTTTTTTTTTTTTTTAGGGCGGAAGTTTAACTAAACACTTCGTTTTGAACATATCTGTCTCAGGTAACACATGTGAGGCTCAAGGCGATGGACAGGTTTAACTTCATTTGTATGAACAAGCAAACTTACCCTCATGCATTGCAATTCCTACTCAATTTCCCTGAGAAGTCTTTTGAATGTAAGGATTATAATGGACGGAGTATTGGAATGATTTTTGTATGAAAGGCTAAGAAATGACAGGAATTCGTATCGTAAAAGGACCAACAGTTATACTAAAGCAGACCAATTAGATCCAAACATATCCAATTCTCCTTAATATTCCACTGATTTAACTTCAACCAAGTCAAGGGCAAATTCAGATTATGTTTAAACAGGTTTTAATAGGCTGATCACATATTTTCTGAAGATGTGGTGAATTTGTGAATTCCGAATACTTCCGGGCTTCTGCACTTATTATCAACTTTAAGTAGAACTCAACAGAAATTGAATAAATCCGATTAGATTTGTGATTATGTCATTAATGAACTGAAATAATATTGAACAGCGGTTGATAAACAAATCCCAGATCTTCTTACCTTTGTTTGTCCGTGTGATGTCTCTTCCACAGATGTGTCCGACACGACTGATGAGTTCTGTATATAATGGTTAGCCAATATTGACACACACGGAAAAAGAAGAAACACTTACATCCTCTTTAACTCGCGAGATTACATTGTCTGAATGTCTAGTATATGATCATCAGTTTTGCCAGGCAAGTCTCGTTCTCTAAAATATAGACTTATTCCAGAACATTCATAACGACTCATACCTGAGACTATTAAACACGTACGACATAATAGAGATACAGGATTAGTTACATGACCATTTTATCTATTTCAAAAACATAAAATGGATCAGAGGATTTTTTAAAGAAAGAGCTACATTGTCCGACAGAAGCCCGTTATCAGCGATCATCAGTCCTCTGTTCCAGGCTCATGTTATGTTTGTTAATCCTTAAAAGTTAAGGCTAATTGATTATTAGAAAACCCTTTTGCTATTGTTCTAGCACTGCTGAAAACTGTTGTATTGATAAAAGCAGCAATACAAGTGGCCTTCTTTAGGTTAGTTTAGTATCTGGAGAATCAGGAGTTGTGGGTTTGCTTACAGGCTCACAATGGCCAGAAAGAAAGAACCTTCTTTCTTTCTTTTTTAATGGAAAGAACTTATCTTACCATGTTGTAAACAACTCCCCTCATAGAACAGTGCAAAGTGGTTCTCACTAGAACAGAAAAAGGACTGGGAGGCCTGCTGCACAACTGGAACATAAGGAAAGTAGCATTTCCATACCGGGTCAGTTGATCATTATTTTCATATGGTGAGGTTTCCTGTAAGCAACCATTTGTTTAACATTTACGGAAAGTTAGTGCTCTTGTGTGAGAGCTAATGTAACCGTAATTACATTGTTCACTAGAAGGCAGAGGTTTGAGGTTCAGTAATATGACGAAATGCATACTTCAAGATTAAGAAAAAACTGCCGTTAAATCATCGTCCTTGGTAAATTGTGTACTGGAAGAGAAATAAAGGACGACAGGATGGTAAGAATAACTGCACTTCACCTCGGGCGGCTCACTTTTGATAAATTCATAAGACAGCACATCCCTATCTTATGAGACTTTCATTTCTTACATTATATTCTCAATGGCCGCTCATTAGAAGACTACCTTAAAACATCCTTGGAAGGAAAACATCCTTTTTTCATATACAACTTGTTTCCCACAAAACCACCAAGTAAAAATTTGGTTAAAACCATAAAATTACACAACAAAATGCTGGCATTAACCAGATGCATCCCTTCAGCAAAGAATACCTCAATCTCATGCTTGTTCGGTTCGGGACGTGTCTATAGCTCTGCATTACCATCACCAGCTTCTCCAGTATGTTTTTTAAGAGGACATAATTTATCCATACGACTCAATGCCACGAACAAATGCCACACTGCATATTTTCATAGTCCTTATGGTAATGTATAGTGTAGCCATGATGTAATTTTCATCACGATTCTGCAGACCAAATCTTGCTTGGACTCGATCTTGCTTGGACTTTGGTCAGGAAATAATTTAGTACTGTTTGCATTTACTGGTCTACAGCCGCATACTATAATGATTCATAATCCCATTATCCAGCAGCACCCAGAAGAGCATGGGTTTCATTTTAGAGTCTGGCTCCTCTCGAGGTCTCTGAGGAATAAAACAGACAATATATTGGGAATCATTAAGAGGATGGTGCTGCTTTTGATGGTGCTGAAGAAGATAAACCCAAATGTGGCTTATGGTTTATTTATGTATTGATGTTATGCAAGCTCCACATGTTCTACTCAGTGTTAACAGTTTTTAACTATGCTAACAGTTTTCGTGGGTCAGAAGGCTATGATTTTTGAGCAATAGAGGCCTCTTGTGGTCAGTTATAAAAGAAAAAATTACTTTTATTTTCAACACAATTGGCTGGACGCAATTCATGAAGCTTCATCTCGCCATTCCTACTGCAAAGATGATCTCAAAAGCATCATATGTGGAAGACAATTAAACGATCGATATACTCAATAGTTAAAAATGGAGGATAACAAAACACACTAGATATGAAGCAGATCAAAACAGGTGGGTAATAAAAGTTTCACAATGGAGAGTGGATGGAATTGAAACCAGTTGACCTAGCATGTAGACATGATCGGCTAATATTGGGTCACTGAATTCTGCTAATCTTGTAGAGGTATATGCATCCATATATGGCATCCTAGAGTATGCACTCGCAAGTTAAACATTTATTTTGTAGGACAAATCTGACAAGAATGAAAACAAGGAAAAAGTTCATCAGAGGAGAAAGGGCTGATGTTTCTACTTAATCCATTACACTAGACATGCAAATGCTCAGTACCAGCATCTTTGATCCTGTAATCACAATCTGAACATTTTCCAGCCCTTTGTGGTTCAAAATTAGCAGGTTAGCATGTTGAAGTTCCTCTAAAGGGCCCAGTGACCATTCGAGCACTAGATCTGAGCTTTAAGGTACTGTGCCTTAATTCCAGTTCTCTGCATAGTGCTGGGTTTTTTTTTTACATAGAAACAATAACGGCAGGCTGAGACCCTGCACTGATTATAGAGGCCTCAACTCTG
Source organism: Hemibagrus wyckioides (assembly GCF_019097595.1). Lineage (NCBI taxonomy): Eukaryota > Metazoa > Chordata > Actinopteri > Siluriformes > Bagridae > Hemibagrus > Hemibagrus wyckioides. Next base: position 16,168,891 of record NC_080732.1, on the reverse strand, counting down.
TCATGGTGAAGTACTGATTCCCATTACCACTGCTGCCATCAGCCCTGGATGAGCTACATGAAATAAGAGGTGCTTATATCCTTAACAGAATTTGAGAGGGAGATGATTGGAAGACAGTCTGGTCATTTTGAATAGCTAGTGATGCTGTGCGGTTTGGTTAATGCCCCCCTGTCTTCTAAGCCATTGTGAATAATGTACTCAGTGAGATGCACAATTGTGTACAATGACAACATTTCCACTCATTGTAGATCATGCTCACCAAGTCCTCAAAAAACTCCTAGGCAATCATCAGTAAACTGAAAAAGACTGAACTTCATCAGTCCTCAGTTTTATACCTGGGATACATCAAAGATACCCAAGCAGTTGTGATGAGTGATAGTTGAAGCAGCATTGTGATGATGCGTGTACGTCTGCAGTGATTCGCAGGAGACGCTAACTTTTGACGAAGAGTATTTAACGGATTCAGTAAGAGTTCTCATTTAACTTCCTGGGTCACAGCAAAACCCAAGAACCTTAAAAGGAATGAAGCAGCCATCAGTGCATTGAACATCCTCAAGGACAAATTCACCATTGCTCCTATTCTTCCTCGTTCAGATCCTTCTTTACCATAAGTGAAAGAGACAGATGCTTCACAAAGCAGCATGGGAGTGGTCTTGTAACAAAAACAATTGACCGTAACTGTGGCCATGCAAGTTCTCCTTGTGGCATCTCAAATCATGATGTTGGGAATCACAAGTTCCTAGTTGTTCCTAGCCAAGAAACTTCCTCAACCATACTTTCATCATAATCAGTGATATAAAATATGAAATACGTGAAATCTGCAGAAAGGCTTAATTTCTATCAAGCTAGATCTTTCACTTGCTTCAAATTCACTCTGACTCAATGACCTTGATCTAAGAATCTATATTGGAGACTCTTAAGCACAACTAGCCATCGGTCTCCTCAACTGCATTGTGTTTTTAAACAGGTGGGATATAATGGACAGCTCTCAAACCCAATAGCAGGAATGTTCAGCCCACTGAATAAGCTGGTCAACCTGGTATTTGATAGATTTTGTGTGGATTTCTTCAAGCCTGTGAAGAAGCCTGTGCTCCATCTACAACCCTATGACCTTGCCTATGTCATGATACCACTGCCCTCTTATGGCCATTAAAGACTTTTTTTTATTATGCCATACTTGAAGATACAGTGTCTGACCTACAGTGTCTGATTCTCAGTTCTCAAACTGAAGATGGATATCAGGTCACGTTTATGGTATACACTAATGTACTTAATAAATGCATTATTAAGATTACACAAAGAGTTAAATACAGGGAAATAATATACTTTGCCAAAACTATTACACTCAGTTTATTAAAGCTAACATGTGCTAATAATAAAATGTGATTTATTTATTTGCCTTAGTTTATTGACTTTTGCATTACATACATTATTTACAACCTTTTCACCTACACAGTCATGTTTGCTATACAAGTAATCAAAACATTTGGATTTGGAGAGCTAACACAGTTATGATTTAAAAACACCACTGAGGGGACAGTAGGGTTGTTTTCAACACAGATGTCAGTAAAGAGTGTCTTCTGACCAGATGCTTTGTACTGGTCTGCATCAGTAGACATTAAATCGACATAAGCAAGACTTACAGTTTAACTGAATTAGCCAAAAAAAAAAAAACAGTTGATTCAGTGAACCTCAGTGATGTTTCAGAATAAGGGCTAAACTATTGGCCCACCAGCAGTTGTAAGATATTTCTAGAACATCTTGGCAAATTACATTTGCAGTGACCATCCAGACTTTTCTTACATACAATGTTACATCCAGTATGTTATACTAGAGAGAACTGGTATTGGATCTCTGTGTGGTGTTTAACTGAGAACAGTTAAGCAATTTCCAGCAAAAGAAAGGGTGTATGCTATTGATAAGTCTGATTTTCAAGTGTTTGCAAGTCGCCCGGATTGCTGAAGAGGAGAAATAAAAGATGATGGGGTCCAAGCAGGCATTAAAAGTGCTGGTGAGCAGGGCGTACACTCTCCATTCAGGATCGTACCATCTGATAAAACCCTCAACATGGGACATGTTGTACGGCATGAAGCAGACGATAAAAACCAGGAGGGTGGCTATGGCAAGCCAAATGGCCCTGAAGCGCTTCTGTGGTTTGATGCTAGGTAGCCGGGAGAGGATGAGGATGAATTTGATGTAGCAGAAGCTGCAGATGATGAAAGGGATGAGGAACAGCACGACAAACAATTCGAAACGAACAGACAAAAGGATCATCAACTGTTCATTCGTAAACTGATAATAGCATTCTTTGAATTGTTCAGAGGTTTGATTGGGCTTATAGTACTGAATAATATAGACAGAGCTGCAATGCGCCATGGAAACCACCCAGAAGATGACGCATGCGATCAGGGCATATCGCGGATGTTGCTTGAGTTTGTACTTGATCGGAAAGGCCACTCCCAAATAGCGCTCCACACTGATAGCCATCAAAAGCAAGGTGCTGTTGTAAATGGTGGCGTAAAAGATAAATCCTGAAAGCGGACAGAGGGAGGTACTCATGGTCCATTTCATGTCAGCCGCCTCTTTCATGCGCACCGGAAGGAAGCACAGGAAGATCAGGTCCGAGATGGTGAGGCTGAGCAAGAGCACGTACATGGGCGTAGCTCGCTGCTTCACCTTATGAATGAAGACGTAGAGAGCCAGCAGATTAGCAGGAAGACCTGCAATCAGTGTGATGCCATCAACTGCCAGGACCAAATTGCTAAGATTCTTTGTCCACTTCATGGTTCTATATAGATAGTAGAAACAATGTCAGAATTTTAATAGAAAATGTCATTTTAATTCAATTCAACATTTCAGTTCACAACAGGTCAGATCTTCAGAAACTGTGACAAAACAATGCCTGATAGCTCTTGTGGGAAGGTATTTCCATAGTTACTCAAACTGTAAAAATGAACAACCATTACTTCCACCCAAAACTGAAAATGAATCTGGTTACTTCAAACAGAGAGTAACACAATGCATGAGAACTATTTTGACGGCCCCTGAGCTAAACAGACAGATTAAAAATAAATCAGTTCTGATGTGGTCAGTTTTGTGGTTTCTCTATAATAATGGCCATCTGTCTTATTAACTTCATGGGAGGGAAAAAGTAGAAGCTGTTGAGGGATATCTGTCCCGCTATATTGTAAGCAATAACAAGAACTAACTTGTTAACTATAAATCAATTAAAAGTGAGATGAATAGTTATTGGCATGGGTACATATTTGTGGTGTAAAATACTCTGGAATGTACTGATACATGAAAATAATTCGGCTGCATTTAACCCTGCCATAGTTATTTATTTTTCAATAAGTGCAGAAGTTAATTAAGTTAAATAATTTAGTGGATATTTTTTATTTATTTATTTTGTCTGTTTGGATGTGCACAATTCCAAAATTAAAATATTAAATTTAATATTAAAACAATTTATTATAGCTTGAACAGAGAGACAGAAAAAAATGGGCTTTATTTAAAGCCTCCAGCTAAACAATATTAAATTTTGTAAATTTAAGTATAAAAGTATAAAAATACTGCACCAAAGTGCAAAACGAAAAAATTACAATAACAATAAAAAAACAATAAAATATCAAATAAAAACAGAAAATGAGTAAATAACATGTATGTATATGTGTTCATGTGTACACATTTTTGCATATGTAAGTGTGCATACACGATAAGGGGGATATTAATTGATACACCTGACTATGACACTAATAATACATATAATGTTAAATAAAAAAGACTAAAACATAAATAAATGTATATCAATATACAGGGAGAAAAGTTTTAATACATCAATTAAGTGATCTTTTAATTGCATCTACATTCCATGTCAAAAGTATTTTTTATTGTTACTGTTCAAAACCTGGTGACCAAACAACAACTAATGGAGGAAGGTCCATTATAGGGACTATATTTCTTTTGTCATCGAACCGAACGTCTTGTTTTGTTTGTCTTAATGGGTTTTATGGAAATTTCTCAGTAATATAAAATGACTGTGTTAGAAAATCATATCAGAAATGCACCAATAGTTAATAGTTAGTGTAGACCAATTAGACACAAGCAATTCCACTCATTTCACTTCAATTCATTTCACTTCAATTTCAGGCTGATCATGCAATAAGAGTAAGACACACAGGTTTGTTTACAGAATCATTGCATTCTTACCTTTGTTAATGCTAGTGGTATCCCCGGCTCTGTTGTCTGTAGTATTTACTTTAGTTCTGTATTTAATGATTTGCCAAAATGATACACACTGAAAACAAAGAAAACCCCCACAAAACTAACATCCTCTTTTATTCATCAGATTGTGAAAGTCTCCTGGGTGTCATGCATATAACTAATATACAGAAGATTCCAGGAAATGATTATACAGTATGTATTTCTCTTAAAAATCCCCCATCAACTACTTCAAGAACTGCAGGCTGAAGCTTTCTAAAAACATTGCCCTCAGAGTATCTCGACTACCTTAAGTCTTAGGCATGGAGCTGTGCATACAAGAAGGACCAAATATATTTCGGTAGTAGAGAGGAATAGTGGTAGAAAAGAAAAAACATTGGCAAGATGCATTGGCACATCTTCCAAAGTGTGTTAGTAAGTACTGAGTTTCTAAGGATGTCTAATCAGATATAAAATAACTAATTAACATTTTTAGGAAAAAATAATACCAGTTTGTGTTTGATTCACTTCAACAGAATATGCCATTTTAGGCAGGGGTGCCAAAACATTTGCATATACACCCTGATAAGGACGGACAACCTTTTTAAATTACATAAACAAACACTATTCTTTATTCCGTCTGAATAATATCTGTTAGCCGATATTAAACTGTGACACAAAATGTTTATGGCTTATCTGAGTAACAAGTAAGAGACCATGTTAAAAAAGAACATGTTAGAACATGTAGGAAATATACTGTATATATCCTCAGGAGTAAGTGATGTTGCGGTGAAAACAAAATAGCAAATAAATTAATCAATTCGAAAGACTGATGTTGAGTGATCGGTCAAACAGTTTTCTGTTGCAATAATGTTGCAATGAAACACTGCTGGAAAGCAGAAACACTTACTTCTTCTTTTCTTTTTTTTTACAACATCATTTTCAACTTTAATTCAACAGTGCTACTGTGTGAAAAGTATTGACTTTACCTAAACACAATCAGCGACGCTGACGTTTACTCGGCATTGCATTAGACCTCATCACATCCTGAATTCTTATGTCTGTCTGTTCTTAAGAAGAGCTTTCTTACATGCATTTGGATTTTTTTCTCTATTTACCTAAAAAAAATGGAGTATATACCATTAACCATTGGTGCCATATACCATTAACAAAGTATATCAGTATATAGCCAGCTGTTAAGATCTGTAGCTGTCTTCTGAAAATTTTAATTTTATTTACATTTTGAATATTTTATTTTATTTTATTTTATTATTTTTTTATTTTATTTTATTTTATTTTATTTTATTTTTTTTATTTTATTTTGTTTTGTTTTTTGTTTTGTTTTGAATGGTGGTAGCTCAAGTGGTTAAGCCTCTGGGTTGTTGACCAGAAGATCGAGGTTCAAGCCCCACCACCATCGGCAAGCTGCCACTGTTGGGCCCTTGAGCAAGGTCCAAACCCACCCTGCTCCAGGGGCACTGTATCATGGCTGACCCTGTGCTCTGAACCCAAACCCCAAGGATGGGATATACAAAGAAAGAATTTCACTGTGCAGTAATGTATATGTGACAAATAAAGACACCTTTTTATTTTATTTTATTTTATGATATTTTATTTTATTGGACTCCCACAGTGCAGTAAATAATATAATGATTCCAGCCTGGCATTAAAAACAATAAAAACATATTTGACCCTGCCACCAATAAATCCCACATAAATCAAAATTCTCACTGAAGGAACTCCCCCAGAATGTAAAATTATTTCATGTGTAATAAATCAGATTATTTGTGGATTTAAAACAATGTAGTTCATCATCACAGACCGTCAGTTTCTGATACTGTTGGAAGGTATTTTCCAGTCAGACACAGTTCAAAACAAAACCTATTTTAAAGCTTAGAACCCTTAAGAACTATTTATAAACCATATATAAGAGTAATTATTGGTCAATTTTCTCTTCTTAATAGCTAGAACTCATAAGGTGTACATAATCTAGTCAGATAACTTTAGTACATGGTACAGAAGATGAACAGATGAGGTTATTTTTTTATTCTTGTGTTGTTTTGTTGATTTGTTTGTTTGTGGTCAAGGACCTGCACTACATGCCAGACTAAATGTACAACCATTACCACCAGACTTGAATTAGACCCGAGGACTATTACCCACTTAAATATATCTTTTAAGAGTTCCTTAAATAATTAAGCAACTAGAAATGGGATGTGTGAGGAAGTCTTTCTGAAATGGTACTCTCAAAGGAACTGCTAAAAACCCCTCAAGAGTTTTTTTCAACATTATGCATGCCTGGTAATAAAGATTTTTCAATAGTGGCAAGCAGTTTCTCAAAAACATCTGAAGACCACAACAAAGGAGGTCGTAAATTCCTCAGCAACAACACAAGGTAATTATTTTGTTCACATTTTCATGTTAGCATGCTTGGGTCAAAGCACAGGTTCAGCAGCATCCCTAGAGCAGACAGGGTTAAGGGCTTTGCTCATGGACCCAACAATGGCAGCTTGGAAGTGCTGGGGCTTGAACCTCCTGACCTTCTGATCATTATCCCTGAGGCTTAACCTCTGAGCCACTGCTTCTAGCATATCAGGTGCCAAAATAATGCAAGTGGGAGGGCTGAAAGCTTAAAAGACACAAACACCAGATGGCAGATATGAATATGTCTGTTGTATTCAATTTGTTCATTTCTCAAAGAATACAAGAGGTGGAAAAGAGTCTTATGTCACATCCACTAGAGACATTTCATCTTCATGCCTGCAGAGGTCCTCCCCCCTATGAATACTAACAATGCTTCCTCTGCACCACATCATTTCCTGTTCTTAGAGCATGTGCAAACATTGCAAAACTTTGCCTTGGTTTGTGACAGCTCTTTGGATTTGCTGTATTGTCTGGACCTCCTGTACTTGTCTGAAACATTTCCAGACTCCTGTTTGGTAAATCTTAACTCATTTGGATATGGATTTAGCAGTTCCATGGATGTGTATCTTAAGTTTATCAGTGCACCTGTGCTCACAAATGAGCAATGTTGGAAAACGTTGGAAGCGTTGGAAGTTAAACAGATGAAGAGAACTTCACACGCAGGCCAACAGGTGTCAACACACACAGAAACACAAATACCAGGATCCTGAATAACTCATCATGTTTAGTCCTAAGCATCTAGTGAAATTGATCCCCAGGTCAAACAAAGAAAACAACTTTTATTGGATGCTTGTTGTTTTTACTTACCAGATAATGCATAATGATTTTGAATAATTATATACTGTAGGATATTGTGTGAGAAAATTGTGTGTACGAAATGCTGAACATGTATCATACAAAGTATTGCACAGTACAGCCTTCTTTATTTTATGCCACTGTGAATTAAGAAGCCCTGGCCATTAAATGAGCCAATGAGTAATTGAAATACTACCTCTCGAGTAGATATTTCCCCCTGACCACTGACCACACCTCCTCTAGCAGGTTAATCCTCAAATAACCGAGTTTTTGTTATTGCAGGACTACTCCAGCTATTAAGGTACTAATAAACTCTGGGTTCAATTAACCTGGAGATGAGTGAGGCTTCTGTAAAAACAGGCCTTCATACCACACTTATAAATTGCTGCAGGCTCGGCACTACTGCCGCCGTGGTGCTGAAAGGACAGCGCCATTTCACTACCTTTGTGGACCACAAGAGCGCAGGCTGGAAAGAGCTCATCACCGTCCTCTCAAAGGACACAGCAGAGGATATCTGCCAAGTTTGTAAGTAAAATCTGTCTACGTACTGATGCTGGCACAGTCTCCCTCAGCTATGTGCCGTGACTCACACTCGACCTTTCACCCACGCTAACCACAAAAAAGGACACGCCACCTAGCCAATAAGGACTGACCCCATGCTGCACCTTGGCACCTCCTTCACTGCCCTCTACACCTGGAGACGGTATTCGATTCCCCTTTCTGCACCCCCATCTTTCTATCTCACTTAAGAAATAAAAGCCTCTTTTAACACCAGCCCCGCTTCGGTCAGTGTCTGTTCTGTCTGCCACTGCAGCGAGTCAATGCAGTACCTTCATAAACAGGAGGCTGGACCTCCATTTAAACAGCATGTGCAAGCAATACTTGATATTTGTTTTAAGAATATAGTGTGTGGAAAATTTAATTTTTCCTGGATTTCTGTTTTCAACATTAAACGGATAAATTAATTTATCAAATAAAACGCAAGCCACAACAATAATGGCAGTATATATACAGTGTATGGTTCAAGAAGGTCAAACAGATACGTAGTTTTCTGTATAATTAATGTTGCAATGACACACACAGGAAAGCGGAACTGCTGACTTCTTCTTTTACCTACCAGAATACATCACTTCCTGCACTAGATGTACAAGAAATATTCAAACAACATGACATAAAAAGTGAAAATTATAATTCTGACACATTCGCACTTCCCCTAAGTATATATAGAAGATAATTTTGTTTTATTTTTAACACACTACCATTCGAAAGGTTACTTGTAAATACAGAGGCCCACCATCAGTCCTCTGTTTCAGTCTGATGTTATGTTTGCTAATCCTTAAAAGTTAATCATTTTATCAGGCTAATTGATTATTAGAAGACTGTTGTACTGATTAAAGGAGCAATAAAATGGCCTTCTTTAGGTCCGTTTAGTATCTGGAGCTTCAGGAGTTTGATTACAGACTCAAAATGACCATGCTGTGAACTACTCCCTTCATAAAACAGAAAAAGGAGTGGGAAGACTGGAAACCAAGGAAATTTCCAAATGATCCCAATTTTTTTGGAACCGGTAGTGAAAATAATATTTAAAAAATGGTTGCTTGACTTCACTTTCACTTTTTTTTTTTTGCATTTTTAGCATTTCATCTTCCAATAACAGCTCAAATTCCCCTTTCTCCCAGTGCCAGCGTTCTCCCTTATCAGAAATAAACAGTTCTTCTTATTTGTTTCTTTTCAGTTTCTAAGGATACTGTGTTTTTTCTGAGATCATATTTTTATGCAGGATTTCTATCTGTACACAATGATTCACACCACACAAGATGAAATATTTGTAATAATTTTTTCCCTAAATATTATATATATTCGTTTATCTGATGAGAACGAATTCTAGGCCTATAAGACTTACATAGCAATAGGTTTAATTTATGTGCATTACTTATCTTTCCAGTCCTGGTATCCATATTAATTCATTTATATAGGCTGATGTCACAGAAAAATTTTTCTTTATCCAAATTCCGAAGCAAGCTATGGCCAAACAATGCTAAAATGTGAAACAATTGCTTTTTATGAAACATTTGCTCAACAAGTGAAAATAATTCCAATTAAAGTTAACAGAATGTTTAATTACATATATATAATGACACTTTGACAAATAGACGAGTGCATAGTGGGGGGAAAAAGAGCAGAAATATACATAATACATAATTTCTGCCATGAACAGATTTAAATTTGAATGATTTGTTGTTTTTGTTTTGTTAATAGCTTTTCTTGGGCTATAAAAAGTTGATTTATTTTTTATTCTATTAAATATATCAATTTGCAGATGTACCAGATTTACAGTAACAAACTGAGGTTCCTGTGATAATATGAGCTGTAGCAGATGGAAAGAGTCTTTCTCATCCACTATAAATTACAGTGATATCAAATAACAATTAAATGTTTTATAGTACTGCAGAACCATTCAGACGTCTTGTACAATACTGCACAGCAAAATCTCAAATCATTCATCATGCACTGGCTTTCCATTCCGTTCTTTAAACGTCTATTATGTTTCCATCTTAAGACGAAGACAAGAGCCCATGCCAGATGTTTAGGCTCTGATATCCAAGCTCTTTTGAAAGAAAAATCCTGCACATTCCACATTATACCAGTGGACATTGCTTGAATATGGGAAAATTTGGAAATGATTGCTTTGATCTTATTGAACCTGAACCTTGGTCCATTAACAGCTCTAAGTTTTTCCTTAACATTTACATTTATGACACTTGGGAGGGAAACGACCTTTTTCAGAGCAACCTACATTTATCTTAGTTACACAACTGAGGGTTAAGGGTCTCGCTCAAGGGCCCACCAGTAGCAGCTTGGTAGACCTGGGATTTGAACTTCCCATTGATAAAGTAAGTCACATTATCAATCCAGTCTGCAATACTACACTGTTCATTGAGAACTTTCACTGGGATTCTGTAATCTCTCCTTTGATGTAAGGCACTTGAATAATCTCAAGAAGCAGGATTCTTGAAGCCTGTTGACGAGTCTGCTTACGCATTGGGCAAAAGTCTTTCGGAGTACGGAAGATGAGAAGTAAAAGATGAAGGGATTCAAACAGGCGCTGAAGGTGCAGGGAAGCAGAGTGTATACTCTCCAACTGGGAACATACCATCCAATAAAACTCACTAGATGGGACACGTTGATAGGTATGAAACAAATGATGAAGACCAGGAAGGTGACTATGACAAGTCCGATGGCCCTGCAGCGCTTCTTAGGGTTGAATTTCGGTAAGTGTGAAAGGATGAGAATGAACTTGATGTAGCAAAAGCTGCAGATTATCAAAGGGATGAAGAAAAGTACAATGAAGAGCTCTAACCGGAACGGCAAAATAAGCTTCAACTGCTTTTCATTAAACATGGTGTGGCAGGAGTCCCTGTCCTCGGGGCTGGTGTCATTATGTTTTTCATACTGCTGTACGATGTAGATAAAGCTGCAATGAGCCATGGTAACCACCCAAAATAAGATGGCAGCGATCACGGCATTCCGCGGATTTCGGTTTTGTTTATATTTAATGGGGAAGGCCACTCCCAGATAGCGCTCCACACTGATAGCTGTTAGAAGCAAGGTGCTGTTGTAGATGGAGGTGTATATAACGTATCCCAACAGAGGACACAGGAAGTAGCTCTGGGTCCATCGCATGTCGGCCGCCTCTCTGATGCGGATCGGGAGGAAGATCAGTGTGAGAAGGTTCGAGATGGTCAGGTTGAATAAGAGTACATCAAGAGGCATAGCTTGCTTTTTAAGCTTCAGTACGAAGGTGTAGAGAGCCAGCAGGTTGGCAGGGAAGCCAATCAGCAGGGATATGCTGTCCACAGTCAGGATCAAATCGCTAAGTGGTTTGGTCCAGTACATTTTTTTTCCTCCCTAGAAACATAAACACTGTTAGGAATTTTGAGAGAATGTGGGACAGAACATGCACAACAGATGGCCGTTTATACTTAATGCTAGCACAATCCTTGTGGCTAATTATTTCCCCTATTTACTATTGGCAAAATATTGTTTAAGGCTAATTTATGTGCTTTCAGAAATGTCTCCATCCATCTGTAGAGTCTAACAAAAGATCCTAGCAGGCAGAGAGTAAAAGAATATATATATTTTAACATAAAAACCCTGTGCCGGTGCACTGGTACAGCTTTTTCTTTTCTTTTCTAAATGAAAAACCTGCAAACATGCGATAATCACTTTTAAATCAGTAATCAGTTTCTCTAATCATACTAGATCTAGTCCAAAGAGACCTAGAAAACAGACCTTTCTTGTTTTCCATTGACTGGAAAGATGAAGACTGGATTCAGAGATCAAAATTCACCTAGATAAACACCCCCACAATATGAAGCTAAGCACTAGCAAAAACAGATAAGGTTTTCCTGTCCTGCGTCCTTTCCCCTTCGCTTTTGCTAGAGCTGAAAAATCCAAATGGTTTTCCCATGGAGATGTCAACAGTTGTAAACACTAAAGCTAACCCATTAAATGTTGCCAAATATTTGTAAAACCTGGAACACAAGGCCAGTAGGAGGATCTTCACTCTCCATAAGCAAGTCGTGATATGTGATACGTTTTAATTTGGTCCCTTTTATTTCATTTGAGGAAGTAAATAGAATCAGACAGTCTAATTTATTTAAAAGCCCTTTCTAAATCAGTGCTCGGAATCACACTGGAGTTTTATTTTTAATCAGCGATCATACAGTTTTCCTTTTTAATCAGTGATCAGTAGACCGTCAAGGCTTTTGTATTGTACTCGGAGCTCATTTGAAGTGGAATCCAAGTGGGATTGCTTATATGACTTGCATATGATTTACAAACTTACTGACAAATTCAATGCGTCTCAATTAAAACGGCGATCGTGGCCATGCAAACAAAAGACCAGTTCAAAAAAAGTCTTTGAACAAAGGAAATCTGACAATGATTAATATTAATGTTGTTATAGATGATTAACATTCTTTCCTCATAACAGCTGGAGTCTGTCCAATCTCTGGCCAGTCTTGGAGATGGAGATGTTTTGTCTGCATTTATGCAATGCATATTTCTATAGTTATTACTGTTGCTAGTCTTTGATTATTTCATTAGCAAATTCCTGGACAAAGTTACTGATATATTTGGCTACAGCTAACATAGCTATAAATATAGGCTTAGCGTGATGGTGCTAAATTTTCACGAAAAACTTCTGACATCCAACGAGAAAAACTAAAGGATGCTTTATGCTGAGCTTGATGCTGAGTAGGTTTTATATTTTGTTTTTTATTTACACTGCCTTTTTTCCAACCCGAGATGACACAGCTTTAATATCGGTAAAATAACCAGATAATAACTCTTACCTGTGTTTGTCTGTGTGGTGAGATTTTGGTTTGTCTAGCAGAGATTTTACGGTACTACAGGCACTTATAGTGATGTTGCAACTGACGGAGCAACACGCACAGGAAAGAAGAAATTCTTGCTTCAACTTTTTTTTTGCCTAATGGATTGCAAACTCTTACAGAACGCATTGTTTTTCTGTTGTGTGCATACAGTATCAGAGTGGAAAGGAAAGAAAGAAAGAAAGAAAGAAAGAAAGAAAGAAAGAAAGAACAGATGGGGAAAGAAAGAAAGAAAGAAAGAAAGAAAGAAAGAAAGAAAGAAAGAAAGAAAGAAAGAAAGAAAGAAAGAAAGAAAAAGACAGACAGAAGAACAAGAGCGTAGAGAAAAGGTTAGACTACATCTTAGGTGATGCAGAATTACTTCAAATTAAAATTCAGTAATACTTGATCATCAACAGAAAGAAAGAAAGAAAGAAAGAAAGAAAGAAAGAAAGAAAGAAAGAAAGAAAGAAAGAACAGAAAGAAGGACAGACAGAAGCACAAGAGCTTAAAGAAAACATTAAACATCCAATATAATTTGACTTTAGAGGTCAAAGCAACACGAGCAGCCTACATTCTCTTATATCCTACAGCGCTGTTGAATTCTCGACTCTGATTGGTCAGAAGGTGTTAACTCATTGTTTCCATGACAGCAGCTCTGAGAATCGCGCTGCCTGTAATTCAAATCACAGGAAAATAACAGCATTGAAGTGTTGATTCTTAGAAATTTGCCATTTCTATAGCAACAGTATACTTTTTCACAGTGGCTTACGTTCATATACATCGTCGGGGAAGCTTAGTGGTGAAGGTGTCAGACTACTGATCAGAAGGTCATCAGTTCAGATCCCAGGTCCACCAAGCTGCCCCTGCTGGGCCCCTGAGCCAGGCCCTTAACCCTGTATTGCTCAGTTGTATAAAAAAAAAAAATAAGAGCATATGCCAGAAATGTAAAAAGAAGGGTGAGATCTGTGCTGCCGCTTCACATATTTGGAACGGTCATTTATTTTCTGCAACAGGAAAGTCATGAGAAGTTCCGTGATTTGTTGTTGTTGTTGTTGTTGTTTGCATTTTTTCTTTAAAAGAAAAAATTCTGAGGGAATATTATCCAGCTGTTATAATGAAAGTGTTAACAAGAAATTTTCCAGAGTATTGCAGAAATGTTTTTTTTTTTTTAATTGTTGTTTGGAAATGAATAATAAATTGTAATAATTGTTAAATGTGTTTGTTTAAGATGACTGTGGTCCAAAACATCAAAAAAGAAATGTCCAATAAAACAACAACTAGACACTAAAAAAAAAAACAACGTTGACGTGCCACAGACAGTATGCAGTTGGGTAAAAAATTTGTCTAGGGTTCTTTCTAACACACACACACACACACACACACACAGGAAGAATAAAACACTTGCTTCTTCTTTTTGCTTTTTTAGTTCAAACCTCGAACATATTCGAGAACCTTCCAGAAAATGGACAATTGATTATTAAGAGTTCCATGGCACACAGCAGCGGTCATTAAATCAGTAAGCTATTTTAAAAAAAATCTAGTCTAGATTTAGGAGAAAACGATGAGTTAGCGTATATACAGGAGTGTTAAAATATCAGCACTCATGCAGACGTTGTGGTCAACTTGCTCAAACACGGTCAGCGCCTCTTTTTTTTTTTTTTCCGTTGAGACTTCATCACATCCTGAAGATGAACATTTAGTTTTCAAGAACAAGCTGGTTCGTTTTATTAACTAAATTATTTCAATTGGACATTCATTTAATAAAGAAAGTACAGGGTGAATTAGTCATAGCCGCTGCAATCTAATGTTAGAAACGACTAAATTTCTCTTATATACTGAAGAAGTGTTTGGTCAGAAGGTGTTTTCAATACAGAAATAGAAATCATTTCATATCCCCCGTCAGATTGATACCGTTCTATAGTGAGCTCTTAAAAAGGCTTCAGAATCCTACAGAAAACAGCTGACCTGAGCTAATCGGGTTCACATGCACTGATGATAGGAGTATGATAATGACTTTGAAACATGTGATTGGTTCATTCTGAGCGCAATCTCAATCTCAAGGGAGGAAAAAAGATGGAGAAAAAACTGCAATTTTAACAATGATATCTAGATTCTTTAATAATAACCATGTATAAAGAGGAATGGAAACAAATTAGAAAGGTGTTGAGTCACTATAAGTACCAAGAACTTATTGTGAGAATCAGGTTGTGTTCCAGTTTTTCTTAATGTTGCTAAACCTATACCACACTAACCTGGGGGGAAAAACCTGATTTTATTGGACTACTGCAAACTGCAGTCATGTCATTAATAATTATAATATTATAATATAATTGTAATAAAATTATATTATATTAGTATTATTATTCATATAATTATTAATTATTATAATTAATATAATTTTTAAAAAAATAATTTCTCATGAATTATTGAATTTCTATAGATACCCTGATTGATGGTGAAAACCATGTGTTTATTTTTGTTTAATTCCAAAAGTCTCTTGAAACCCACATCCTCTGACTTTATTTTTAAGTCATGTCTACAATTAGTTCAAAGGTAAAGAGAGCAGACACACACACACACACACACACACACACATGCACGTAGTCATAGTAAAAGGTGAAGGGAATTTCCATATCATAGTTTTGCACACAACAATCAAGCACCATGGCAATTTGTGCCTCCTTCCTTGACATTTTGCCTGATGCACACATTCATCTTGCTCTGATAGATGACTTGATGTGATAATCTCACCATCACGCTTTTTGTCTAGTAATTATGCGAAAGTCCGGCGTGTCCATGAGCAGCTTGAACAATCAAAGAGCTGCTTATCGGTGCAGAGCCAGTGGCAACTTCTGATGATTTTCCTTGTGATTGAGAATCAGCCAGACCTTTCAATCTTGTGCCACACACACACCGGTATGTTCATGCCATCAACCTATAATGCCGTGTGTGTGTGTGTGTGTGTGTGTGGTGTGTGTGTGTGGGTGTTTTAAGAAAAATACAGACATAAGGCCTACAATGTTTAGATTGACATCTTTACTAGTGTTGTGGGTGGTTTTTTTAATTACTTAAACATATAAAAGCTCAAACCACAAATCGCTTTGTTATTTTAATTACCATGCGGAATAAACGGCAAAAAAATAACAGAAAATTTAAGAGGATAAATAAAGCCAGCACTAATCAGCATAAGTCGTCACTTGTCCTATAAGACTGCAATTTTCTTAATATTTATTTATACCTTCATGGTAACATAACATAGTATCATGAAAAGAAAATTAAGAAAAGAAAAGTAAGTCAGACATGTTATATTCATTCATTGTCTACACCCACTTTATTCCTAATTAGGGTCACAAGGATCTGCTGGAGCCCACATTGGGCGAATGGCAGGGGTACATCCTGGACAGGTCGCCAGTCCATCACAGGGCCACATATAGACAGACGACCACACACACGGGCAATTTAGAATTACCAATCAACCTAATGTTTTTGGACTGTGGGAGGAAACTGGAGAACCCCACGCAGGCACGAGGAGAACATGCAAACTCCACACAGAAAGGTTCAAACCCAGGATTTGAACCCAGAACCTTTTTCTGTGAGGCAACAGTGCTAACCACTAAGCCACCTACATGATATATTAGTTATATTTAATGGTGTAGGTACTGTAGGTTCCATCTTGTTACCATCAATTAACAGTTGCTTCCTCACCAAGTTAATAAAGGAAAACAAATCAATTGAACGTTTCCAAGAAACCACAGAGTTCTAGGTTCTAAAGCCTCCTGTAATGCAAAATGTACCGATTTAAACTTTACTGATTTTGGCACTTCCGAGTCCTTCCATTAATGTTAATTAAGCATCTCCGTTGAGGAAAACCTATCAATAAAACAATATCAATGATGATTTCTTTGTTAAATACCATCAAGTTTTATTTTCAAGCCATTATATGAAGCCATACAAGTCCCCGTGAATGAGCTGTTACTATAGAAACAGTAACAGTCAGAGCTGTTGTTAAAAATTTATCAAGACCTTCTGACCAATAAGATTTAAGAATTCAGCAGCACCGTGATCGCAATAATGAACAACTAGCCCATGGTTGTTATGATGCTGCAGGCTTTTCCGAGACCTACTTGTAGTGTGCAGCTCGGTAAGTGGCAAAGTTATGGATCAAGTATGATGTGACTTAGGATGCCCCAAGGTTCAGAAGCAGCCCTGGTTGTGTTCATGATGATAATATTGTAAGTCATAGCTCTGATATCATTATAAACATTTTTGGCTCCCTCTACTGGACATCTTCCAAGCTTATTGATCTGGATTTATTTTCACAGGCACAATAACTACATGTATTCCAGGCCTGGAGGGAGTAATTTAGTTTACAAGAAAATTTCTCCTTAACGCAGATGTAATTCTACAACCAAAATGATTACGATTCAGACGTTTTGCATAAGTGATTTTAAATGAATGCTAAATTGAAACATTTTTCTGACACATTCTCTCAGTAAACCGGCTGCGCTACAGTGATTACTCTCTAGGTTGTCTTATAAACATGATACAAAATACTGAGGACAATTTGACAAATTTCCAAATCATCAGCCCTTTTTGTGGGAGACTAATGATATTCATTCTTTGAATTCCCATGTAAAAAAAGAGCCATTTTAAAATATAATTTATTACAACACCATTCAAAAATAAACAATACAAATATTATCTGTATTTAAAATCATATTAAGCAAAATGCAAATGAACAGAAGGTGATGTTGCATGGGGTCAAATTTCACTTGTATTATTCTAGTTGTTCTGATTGTGTAAATAATACAGAAGTTAATTTAGATGTACACTCCTGGCTGGCTTGCCAAAAACACAATGATTCTTTGATTATGGCAATAATCCAGATTAAGCATTTTGCCCTGTTCAAGTCTGTTGTCACTTAATATGACATCTGGGTTATCTTTTCACAGAGATATTTCACGTTGATTTCAATGTCCACTCCTGGCTGGCTCACCACTAATATAATGATTCTATGAATGCAGCAGTCATCAAGTTTACAAAGTACATATTACCCTGTCTGAGGGACATGTTGTTGTTGTTGTTGTTGTTGACTATTACCGGTGATTGCTGTGACTTTTAACACAGTAAATCTTTCGATTCCACTCCAGATTTTTTAGATTAATATGAAAAGATTCTTTATTAAAAATAAATCAGTCCAAAAATGGCTTGACATATATTTTTTTAATAATTTCTCAAAGAAATATTATGCTTATTGAAAGTAGATATAAACGAAAAATATAAACAAAATATAAACAACAGGTAAAACGGAAATAACAAATGTGTGAAATACCACAACCAAATTCCGTGCTGTGTGGCAGACCATCGTTCTTAATTTTCAATTGACCTTTCCGCAGTTCACAAAGTGTTGAGACATTTCCTCTGACCTTGTCTTTTCTTGCGGTCATAAATGTGCTTTTGTGTTTCACTTCACTTTCCCAGCTGATCACTTCCGACTGAGGGTCCGACAAAATTCTTTCCCTGCTGTCTGATTAAATGAAACAGCTGTCGTGATTAACCTTTGACAACTTGGTCCTGATAGCTTTTTCACTCTTTGCTTGCAAGACGTGAAACTATCTTAGATAGTTGAGTCATGATTCGGAGAATAACAGAAGGCAATACTAAACTCAACGTGGACACTGATCCCTCAGGAATAATAATCATATACTCAGAGGGATAAATCACAAGAGACAGACATAAAGAGATTTTCCAAACTAAAACTCTCAAACCTCAAACAAATTTTTAAGTAAATGCAAAAATATCAAAGTACTTAGTTTCTTTCCAAGAAAAGTCAGTATATTATATGTATATAACTCCACTAATACTGCTGTTAAAGGATTACACTGTTCTGAGTAGGTGAGTAGAATGTACCTTACACCCTAAGGTGTCTTCATATGCATTTAGATGTCCACTCCTGGCTGGCTCACCACAACTATAATGATTCTATATAACAGTAATCCAGATTAATTTGTACATGCTGCTCTGTCTGAGGGATTACTTTCATTGGTAATTACATGATGATTGCCTTACCTTTTAACACAGATATTCAAGGTTAATTTAGATTCGCTCCTGGCTGGCTCACAAATACTGATTTTTGGATTCCCGTTCCATAATACTAATATTAATAAAATAAAAATATAATATAATAATATAAACTAATATTAATAACAAATTTTTCTTTTTCTTTTTTTAAAAAAACGGGCCCTTCTTGTTCACCTCCAGCATTACACCTCCAGCATGTGATCAGCTCTCAGGTCTTAATCTATACCAAATCTAGTGAGAAGTATCATTGGAACTCTGTGTTCTCTCCTCGTAAGCAGTAGGGCGGCCTAACTGACAGTTGAACTTCTGACACACGGAATGCTGTAGCCAGTTGAGGAATTGTCGCATTATGTGGTTGAAAGTTCCTCGAACTGCTGCTGAGGACAAATAAAAGACAAAGGGGTCCAAGCAGGCATTGAAGGTGCTGGGTAGTACTGTGTAGACTCTCCAAGAAGGACTATTCCATGTAACAAAACCCACCACATGGGACACATTGAATGGTACAAAGCAGATGATGAAAACCAGAAGGGTGACCGCAGCAAGGCCAATGGCCCTGGAGCGCTTCTTAGGGTTGATGTTAGGTAAGTGAGAGAGGATAACGATGAATCTGATGTAGCAGAAGCAACAGATCAGAAAAGGAATGCAGAACAGGACGATGAACAACTCGAAACGGACGGGTAAAAGGAGATCCAGCTGCTCGCTGCTAAACTCTTTGTAGCAGGAAGTCTTGTTGGTCGGCTTATTGGTGGTGTTATTGCTGTCTTTATGGTACTCCACAATGTACACAATACTACAATGGCCCATGGAAATTAACCAGAATAGGATGGTGGCGATCAAGGCATATCGAGGATTACGCTTTAGTTTGTATTTGACAGGGAAGGCCACTCCCAGATAGCGCTCCACACTGATAGCTGTTAAGAGCAAGGTGCTGTTGTGGATGGTGCTGAAGTAGATGAAACCCGAGAGAGGACAAAGGAAGAAGCTAACAGTCCACTCCATGTCGGCTGCCTCTTTAATGCGCAGTGGGAGGAACAAGAGGAACAGGAGATCAGAAATATTAAGGCTAAGCAAGAGCACGTCTAGAGGCGTAGCACGCTGTTTCACCTTTCGGACAAAAGTGTAGAGAGCCAGCAGGTTGGCAGGAAGACCGGTGATCAGAGTGATGCTGTCAACGACCAGGACAGCATAGCTACGCTCTTTTGTCCACATCATGGTGACAGTTTTAGATAATCTGTAGAAGAGAAAACAAAGAAATATATTAACTGGAAGAATGAATGAATGAATTATTTTCAGTCTATGACATATGTGCTGTTATTGAATGCTGAGACTAAAGATGCACAATCGATGAGCAGTCTTTTAAATTCAATAATTTCATGTCATTTTGTAATTATTGCCCTCATCACAAATAAGAATGAAACTAAAGGATAAAAGCTGATTAACAATGGCCCTCAAGCTGAAGAGGTTTCTAAAAAAGAAGCTTGTTTGCAGAAAAGATACCACACTGATAGTGTTTTTTAGAGTATTATATATCATATATCATGTTAGCATATATAGTAAAATATTATTATATGTTATTATTATTATTATTATTATATTTATATTATATTATAATGTATTACATTTATTTTACATACATATATATATTTTGTGAACTGCTGACAATATTTCTCCTAAATTCAAAATATTACTATTGTTGCTTAGAGTGTATATTTAAAGGAAATGACAACACATCAATAATCACGTCAAATAAAACAAAATGCAAATCATGTTAATGCTCTGGCTAAATAACATTAAGAAATCAATATTTGGTGGAATAACCCCGATTTGCATGTGTTTTGGCTCCATGCTCTCCATTAGTCTTTCACATTGCTGTTGGGGAACTTTATACCACTCTTTTTGCAAAAAAGCAAACAGCTCTTTGCTTGATGGTTTGTGACCATCCATCTTCCTCTTGATGACATTCCAGAGGGTTTCAATAGGGTTCACATCTGGAGATTGGGCAGTGGTCTCTTATTTTTTTCATATATAATGTGATGTGGAAGCCATAAATAAAACCTTATACTAATGTCTGTTAAAGGGTGCTTATTTCATATCATACCTGTTCACATGCAATATGTAATCTATATATTTAGAATATTCTATTTCCATACAGAAATCAACCTTTGACAACGACACCATATCATATGAACAAATTAATTATTCTACGTCAAAATGTATTTAGTTGCAAAATGTAAAAACAAAAATCAGTTAAGACTCAACAGAAACAGTATAAAGAGCAAATTCCGTACCTTCAGCTGAGTTGTGAAGTTTCAGACTGTGACTTGGCCACTCCTCTCACGCTCTTTAAATCTGTTTCCTAATGCTGTAATGCTACAGTCACACCAACAGGATTATTTCAGTACAATATAAAATAATGATCTATGGGGTAAAAAAAAAAAGAGGCCAGGATTACTCACAGAATGATAGAACATTTTAGAAAGAGGTATTAGAACAGAAAGTGACGCCTTGCCTTGCAGGAAACAACTGATCTGGCAATCACATGTATGATGTTAACCAGAAAGCCTATATATATATATCGATTTCTAAGAAGTCATCACTCGTGGCTTTAGCTGCAAGCCGTCAGAGCTGAGGCTGTTGAAAATGTAAATTCCATTTATTTTGGCTGCTTTTATGATTAACAATGCGATTTAAATGCATTAGGTCTTGTTGCAAAGCAGTCATCGGTGTAGTGATGGTGCAATAACACTGTTGAGCACAAGCATGCATTTTTATTAGCAAATAAAAAAAAAAATTTCTGTTTGCAGAGATGCAGACACACTAATGACTCATTGCACTAATGTAGGTTCCCTCTGTGAGATTTAGCTACATGAGATGGACAGTTTCATTTCAGCCAAAAATGGAGTCAATATGACACAGTGCACTAAAATAAGTCAATATTATCCATATGCGGTCTCATGCAACTCTATCCGATACTATATGCAAAAAAGAGCTTTTTGTTTAAAGATCTCCACCAGACTTAAATGAGAAATGTAATGTAATGTTTCTCTGTAGCATATTTCAACATGGTTAAGATGCTATGTATTTCAAGTAAAGCTGTATTTTCCAATAACACCACTTCCTGAGTCTAAGTGTTAGTTCCTGTTAACACTTAGTAACTATAAACAGCTTTACCTTAGGTCAATACACAGAACTGATACGAGAAACTAAAACTGAAAAATATATACATATATATATATATATATATATATATATATATATATATATATATATATATATATATATATAAAATACTTGACCATATCCATGATCCTGTGGGTTTTTTTTTTTAAACAATACCTTATCATGCGGCACATGCATCATTATAAATATATGATTGGATTTACAGACAGAACTACTGTAGAGTCAGAGGTTTCAGAGGTTTCCTTTGGGAAAACCTGTTTCCTTTCCTAGACCAAAGACACTGTGTGTGGTTTGCTGACTGGTCTTTCTGAATTGTCTGTAGGGCATGAATGTGTGTGTGTGTGTGTTTGGGTTGGATGGGTCAGCACCCTGTCCAAGGTGCTGCAAGTCTCCTGGAATGAAGTCCTACTAGTCCCTCCACAACCCTGTGTAGGGTAAGTGGTGCAGAAAATGGATGGATGGATGTTGTTTCAGAGTGTTTGGACCAGAATCTACTGTCTATTTAGAACACCATTGTCAGTATTTCAGTTTGTTTCTTGCTTGCTACAAGCCAAAATCTGCTTACTACAACATGTGACACTTATAATGCCCTTGCTTCCTGTAGAAGACTTTCTTAAATGAGTGGCAAGTCTAAACCTGTGAATGGTCTACCACAATCTCTATATGACTACTTTGTCACATGCAACGTCTAAACTGTCTCACTTATTTATAAGACTTGTTACATATATGCTCATGTGGGTTTTTTATCTGTTGTATGCCAATACTTATATATTATATATATATACACATAGAGTACCGTGTAAAGAAATGCTGGAAAGTAAGAATGCTTTCAAAAATCTATATTTTAATTGTTCATTTTTTAACAATTTACAAAATGCAAAGTGAAATCATAACATTGATTTGATTCAGATTTCTAGACTGCTCTTCTGTTCATTTTGCTAAATGATACCATACATCCCCAAATCTTATACAATTTAAATTAAGCCAGGTGAATGAGCTATTGCTATTTAAAACAAAAATAAGTCAGAACTATGGTCAACCAACATTAATCAAGACCTTCTGACCAATTAGATTTAAGAATTCAGCAGCTCTATGATACCAAACTTGAAATACATCACTAGGGTAAGTAGGGAGGTTAGGGGCCAAGTAAGGTGTCTCATGTCACTTAAGCCCCTAAAGGTTCAGAAGCAGCCCTGGTTATGTTCATGATGACAATATTGTAAATCAAAGATCTCATACCAGTTTAAACATTTTTGACTCCCTCTACTGGACATCTTATCTGCATTATGATCTGGTTTTACTTACACAAACAAAATAACTACATGAATTCCAATCCTCAAGGGAGTAATCTAGTTTACACAAATTTCTGCTTATTGCAGATGAAAACTCTACAACCAAAATGATTAGAATTTAGATATTTTACATCAGTGATTTTAAATGAATGCTAAATTGACACATTCTCTCAGTTATCTGGCTGAGTTATAGTGATTAGTCTTTAGGCTGTCTTATTAACATGGTGCCAAAAATACAGAGGACAACTTGTCAACTTTCCAAACAATCAGCCTTTTTTATGAGAAAATAATAATATTCTTTCTTTGAATATCTGTGTTTTGAAAAAAAAAAGAGATATTTAAAAATGTCACACCACCATTCAAAAATAAATATTACATATTGAACTATGTTCAAAATCATATTTAGAAAAAGCAAATGAACGTGGGTGAACTTTAGGCCTATTTTACTTGTATTATTCTAGTTTTAAGTGTTTCAGTAATGCAGTTGCAGTTGACACTCCTGGCTGGCTCACCACAAATATAATGATTCTTTAATTATGGCAATAATCTATATTTTATATGTTGCCCTGTCTGAGTCTGCTGACACCCAGTATAGTATTTGTACTTACATATATATATTGTTATAGAGATTTTTATAGTTTATTTAGATGACCATTCCTGGCTGGCTCACCACAAATGTAAAAAATTATATGATTATAGCAGTAATCCAGATTAAACAGTACATAATTTTTCATTAGTTATTATCTGTTGATTGCTGTAACACATCGATATTTCAGGTTAATTTTAAATTTCACCCCTGGCTGGATGACAAAGTATTTAAGGATTTTTTTTTTTTTTTAGATTACTATTCAAAGATTCTTTCATTAAAAAATAAATGAAACAAAATGGCTTGACATATTTATTTAAATAACTTCTCAAAGAAGTATAATGTCTATTAAAAGAAAATAGAAAAAGTGTAAATAACAGATAAACCATAAACAATTTCCTGCTCATTTACATATATATATATATATATATATATATATATATATATATATATATATATATATATATATATATATATATATATATTTATTCATTTATTTATTTATTTATTTATTTTATTTTTTTTTATTTTATTTTTTTTTTTGAAGTGACATGCCATCTTTCTTAATTTTGCATCATTCTTTCTGTGGCTCCAAAGTGTTAGAGATTTCCTCTGACCTTCTCTTTTCTCACGCTCTCTTTCCGGGTTGCCTCTATTAGTTTTTCACACGAAACTGTAAAAGTAGATCAGCTACTACTCCCAGCTGATGCTCTAAAATTATATCCCTGTAACTAGGTCCTGATCATTTTTTTCAAGAACATACACTATTTTCACAGAGATGTTTAGGTGTCTAGATAGTTGAGTCACATTTCAGAGAAAGCTGCATTTATAACAGATTGCAATTCTAAACGCATTATGGACACCAATCCCTCAGGAATAACAATCACATATTCAATTAGATGCATAAATCATAATAGACAGAGACACATTACGAGATATTCAAAACTAAATCTCACAAATCCTTAAGGTTGTTGCAGTAATCTTATTGAAGCACTGATTTTCACTTACCTAACATGAACTGAGGGTTGATGTTAGTTAAGTGAGAGAGGATACTGATGAATTTCATGTAGAAGAAGCAAAAGGTAGGCAGAAGGTACTTTGCACTGTCTCGTTGCTCTACCCAGGAAATATTTTTCAAGGTGGTGTGAGGAAATATGCTATGCGTTGGGTGGATGCCAGATGCTAGTAGAAGCAGCGTTTGGCTTAAAGTTTGTATGTAACCAGAATTCCACTGTTAATTAAACTAATAATATTAATAGTCATTGGAATACCATAAAATATCTTTATGACAGTTCTGCTGGAATTGATCAAAATAATATGCTAGTGAAAATTTGTTTAGAAAAGAAAGAAAAGAAAAGAAACCAGAGCCCTTCAGTTTTATTTAGATGCCCACTCTTTGCTGGCTCACCCCAAATATAATGATTCTATATGATTCTTGAGCAGTAATCGAGATTATACAGTACATGCTGCTCTGTCTGAGGGATTTTCATAATTTGTGATTACCTGGTTATTGCTTTACCTCCTAACACACTTAGTCAGTTCAGATTCCCACTCCTGGCTGGCTCTCCAAGTATATTAGGGTTTTTGGATCCTAGTTCCACTGGGAATTATCAAAATAACATGCTAGTAATAAGGGGAAATTTGTTTTTTAAAATGCCTGACTCTCATTGGTTCACTGGTTCATTGGATCATTGTTCACTGGTAGGCAAAAAAAAATTGATTACTAAACCAATGAACTCATTTGTTTGACATTTTGGGTGTTTATATATGTAGGACTCATAATTGTTAACTTTTATGAACATCATTATCGTGCAGTTACTGAGAAAAACAATGGTATATAATTTGTATTAACCATCCATAAATAGTAATATGGAAATATTTTTCAAGGGGATTAAAACTTGAAATTGCCCCTAGATACACCTCTGTGCTGCGTAACCAGGGTCGAATTATACTGGCCATCAATTATACTGCATCCTAACTGCAGACAGCTGAATTTCTCAAACACAGAATGCTGCCAATTATGGAATTGTTTTATTGCGTGGTTGAAAGTCCCTCGAACTGCTGCTGAGGACAAATAAAAGACAAAGGGGTCCAAGCAGGCATTGAAGGTGCTGGGTAGTACTGTGTAGACTCTCCAAGGAGGACTGTACCATCCAATAAACCCCAGCAAATGAGACACACTGAATGGTACAAAGCAGATGATGAAAACCAGAAGGGTGACCGCAGCAAGGCCAATGGCCCTGGAGCGCTTCTTAGGGTTGACATTAGGTAAGCGAGAAAGGATGATGATGAATCTGATGTAGCAGAAGCAACAGATGAAGAAAGGGATGCAGCACAGGACGATGAACAACTCGAGATGGACGGGTAAAAGGATCTCCAGCTGCTCGCTGCTAAACTCTTTGTAGCAGGAATTCCTGTTGGTCGACTCCATGATGGTGTTATTGCTCTGTTTATGGTACTCCACAATGTACACAATACTACAATTGCTCATGGAAACCAACCAGAATAGGATTATGCTTGAGTTTGTATTTGACAGGGAAGGCCACTCCCAGATAGCGCTCCAAACAGATAGCTGTAGAGAGCCAGCAGGTTGGCAGGAAGACCAGTGATAAGAGTGATGCTGTCAGCAACCAGGACAGCATACAGTAGCTACGCTCTTTTGTCCACACCATGGTCACAGTTTTAGATAATCTGTAATTAAAAAGGAAAAAGTTCATTCTTTTCAGTCCACAACATGTGTGCTGTCATTAAATACTGAGAAAAATTCATGAATGTTTTTATAATTCTGTAATTTTGTGTCATTTTGTAATTGTTGACATCCAACCAATTAACAATGGCAAGAATAAGTGAGAAATGTAATATATTTCTCTGTGATGTATTTTAACAAGGCAAAGCTGTATTTTCCAATAACTGCACATCCTGAGTGTACATGTTATTTCCTGTTAACACCTAGCAACTATAAAAAATGGTTCCATCACTAGCCTTGCTTTTTTCTTCATTTCTTTCTTGTCAACTTGTCATAGTATCCTGAAACCCTGAAAAAATCTGCGCTGTTCTCAAGTCAGAAAACTTGTTATAGCTTAACCTTTGACCATTACACTTAACTGGTATTTTACATGTTTCATATATATATATATATATATATATATATATATATATATATATATATATATATATATATATATATATATATATATATACACTATATTGCCAAAAGTATTCGCTCACCTGCCTTGACTCGCATATGAACTTAAGTCACATCCCATTCCTAATCCATAGGGTTCAATATGACGTCGGTCCGCCCTTTGCAGCTATAACAGCTTCAACTCTTCTGGGAAGGCTGTCCACAAGGTTTAGGAGTGTGTTTATGGGAATTTTTGACCATTCTTCCAGAAGCGCATTTGTGAGGTCACACACTGATGTTGGATGAGAACGCCTGGCTCTCAGTCTCCACTCTAATTCATCCCAAAGGTGTTCTATCGGGTTGAGGTCAGGACTCTGTGCAGGCCAGTCAAGTTCATCCACACCAGACTCTGTCATCCATGTCTTTATGGACCTTGCTTTGTGCTCTGGTGCACAGTCATGTTGGAAGAGGAAGGGGCCAGCTCCAAACTGTTCCCACAAAGTTGGGAGCATGGAATTGTCCAAAATGTCTTGGTATGCTGAAGCATTCAGAGTTCCTTTCACTGGAACTAAGGGGCCAAGCCCAGCTCCTGAAAAACAACCCCACACCATAATCCCCCCTCCACCAAACTTTACACTTGGCACAATGCAGTCAGACAAGTACCGTTCTCCTGGCAACCGCCAAACCCAGACTCGTCCATCAGATGGCCAGATGGAGAAGCGCGATTCGTCACTCCAGAGAACGCGTCTCCACTGCTCTAGAGTCCAATGCCTGCGTGCTTTACACCACTGCATCCGACGCTTTGCATTGCACTTGGTGATGTATGGCTTGGATGCAGCTGCTCGGCCATGGAAACCCATTCCATGAAGCTCTCTGCGCACTGTTCTTGAGCTAATCTGAAGGCCACATGAAGTTTGGAGGTCTGTAGCGATTGACTCTGCAGAAAGTTGGCGACCTCTTCGCACTATGCGCCTCAGCATCCGCTGACCCCGCTCCGTCAGTTTACGTGGCCTACCACTTCGTGGCTGAGTTGCTGTCGTTCCCAAACACTTCCACATTCTTATAATACAGCTGACAGTTGACTGTGGAATATTTAGGAGCGAGGAAATTTCACGACTGGATTTGTTGCACAGGTGGCATCCTATCACAGTTCCACGCTGGAATTCACTGAGCTCCTGAGAGCGACCCATTCTTTCACAAATGTTTGTAAAAACAGTCTGCATGCCTAGGTGCTTGATTTTATACACCTGTGGCCATGGAAGTGATTGGAACACCTGATTCTGATTATTTGGATGGGTGAGCAAATACTTTTGGCAATATAGTGTATATATATATATATATGAAACATGTAAAATACCAGTTAAGTGTAATGTGTATATATATATATACCCATCAGGAATAACATTATGACAACATTCTGTTAGTCCCCTTTTTGCTGCCAAAACTGCCCTGACCCATTGAGTCGTAGACTTATGAACTTCACTAAGATGTTACCAGCAGATCCTTTAAGTCCTGTAAGTTGCGAGGTGAGGTCTTCATGGATCAGACTTGTTTGTCCAGCACATTCCACAGATGCTTGATTGATTGATTGAGATCTGGGGAATTTGGAGGCCAAGTCAACACCTCAAACTCTTTGTTGTGTCTCTTTGTTGTCTTTGCTTAGGTAGGTGGTACGTGTCAAAGTAACATCCACATGGATGGCAGAACTTTGGGAATCCCACCAGAATATTGTCCAAATCATGACACTGCCTCAGCCAGCATGCTTTCTTCCAATAGTGCATCCTGGTCTCATGTGTTCCCCAAGTAAGTGACACACACGGACCCAGCTATCCACATGATGTAAAAGAAAACGTGTTTCATCAGACCAGGCCATTCTTTCATTGCTCAGTGGTCCAGTTCTGATGCTCAGGTGCCCATTGTTGGCGCTTTCGGTGGTGCACAGGGGTCAGGGGGCACCCTGACTGGTCTGCAGCAAACTGTGAGGTACTGTGCATTCTGACACCTTTCTATCAGAACCAGCATTAACTTCTTCAGCAGTTTGAGCAACAGTAGCTCACCTTCGCTCCCCACATGTATCAATGAGCCTTGGCCGCCCATGGCCGGCCATGTCGCTGGTTCACCACCGTTCCTTCCTTGGACCACTTTTGATATATTCTGACCACTGCAGACCGGGAACACCCCACAAGAGCTGCAGTTTTGGAGATGCTCTGATCCAGTCATGTAGCCATCACAATTTGTCCCTTCATCAAACTCGCTCAAATCCTTTCACTTGCCCATTTGTCCTGCTTCTAACACATCAGCTTTGAGGAAAAAAATAATATATATAATACTTGACTATATCACATGTGTGTTTTTATATATTTTATTTCTAATCCATTTATGTGAGTAAATCCATGTAAACAAATTACAATATGAGAACATGTGCATTAATATAAACATGTGATTTGATTTACAGCCAGAACTACTGAGTCAGAGCTCCTGTTATAAAATGACCTTCTGACTGAACAAAATCAAGGGCTTCTGTGATGTAACTCATGATGCATGACACAGCATTAGGTCTGATGTGGTCCTGTGTGTCATCAATAACAAACTGTATTTTTTAAAAACAGTGGTCTTAGGCCAGTGCATTAGGCTCTCAGTTGTGTGTGTGTGTGTGTGTGTGTGTTTCCTCTGATGGGTTGCCGCCTTGTGAAAAGGTGCCTCAAGGCCTCCTTCTGTATTGCAGTATGGCATTGCAATGTACAGGATATATTCAATTTCAACAAGTAGGGATGCACGATATGAAAAATTTAAACCGATAATAGCCCTAACCCTAACCAATAACCGATAATTAAATCCTTCTCATGGCTAATTCTGATACCGATACCTACATATTACATAAGTACATATTTTTAGATTAAAATTTTCATATAATCTGCAGTTTGTGCACCCAGGAGAATAGAAAATCTAAGATGCACTGATGAAACTGATATTTTAGTATCTCTGGCCTAACTGTAATAGAAAACATCAGTCCTGACTCGAACAGTAAGGGTTTAAAGGAACTATGACAGAACTATGGTTTATCTGCTATTAACAACTCATATAAAACTAAAGTATTTCATGCATAACAAAGAAATGCATCTATTCAACCTTTTTAGTTGAATGAGGATGAGGAAGGTATATAGACCTTAATTCACAATGCTCCGTGTTTTAGGCCTAGCGCTAGTAGCTGCTGCTGCCGTGGATGCTTCATATTCTTTTAATACAGCTACCCCACGATGACGACCCTTCAAGTGAGATATAATGTTTGTTTTGTTAAAACTTGACGCCTTTTTAGCTCCTCTCGGAATCCTTGCGGTACATGCGTTGCAAATAGCAATGGCATTGAAAAACTTCCAGACCGGCGAAGATATTTTCACCGATGATGACCTAATGACCGCAACACAGGCTGAGTCACTGCAGGTTAAAGCTGCATTCACGTGCACTCGGAAAGTGGACGAATCTCGGATAAATCAGACTGATTGATTGATTTACCAGCAAGCGTACTTTATCGGATCTAGTTACCGGATTTTATTTATTTATCAGAGCAATAAAAATGACGTCATTTTCACCCATATCGGCCGATAATTCATCTGTCCGATAAATATCGTGCATCCCTATCAACAAGGTTCAAAAAACAATCTCTACTTTAACTTTTTATTGATTTTAAGTTTGATTTAAAAACTAACAGCTTGTGTATTCTTTGTTTTATTATTATTACTATTATTATTTTAAATATCAGGCAGCTGTTAGTAGCAGAAGCAGTACCATCAAGACACAATTTAACATGATGGACTAAATGTAATAAAAAAATCTACCACCATAAATTTTTGCCCCGAATCTCCTACACTTTGGGTAAAACCATTATAACCATGATATTATTAAACCAATAAATCTTGAGTGAATATGTAGTATGTCTGATTGTTGGAAGCAGAAAAAGAGGAGAATTCTTACCTACAGCAGAGCTGGGTTGGTCTTGTTTTCTTCTGAGGTTGTGGTCACAGCACTCAAATGTTCTTTAGTGACACTCTGTAATGTCATTTACAGACCAGCAGGGTTATTACAGTAACCTTAACATCGTTTTTTTTTTCTAAAAAGACAGTTTCTATGTGTAAGCAATGTTAGCAAAAAACCCAAAAACAACACTGTATGGAAGGGACTACGTTTAAAAAAGGAAGTTAATACGTGCGTCATTTGTGCAGCTGATCTTTCTCACTGTTCATTTGAATTCTATACAGTATTTCTGCTGAGTATTTATGGCATTTCTGCCCTCCTTTCCTCAGCCAGGGCATTGAAAATGGGTCGTGGATGGATATTCCAGCCTGACAATGACCCAAAACACACGGCCAAGGCAACAAAGGAGTGGTTCAAAAAGAAGCACATTAAGGTCCTGTAGTGGCCTAGCCAGTCTCCAGACCTTGATCCCATAGAAAATCTGTGGAGGTAGCTGAAGGGTCAGCCACAAATCCTTAATGATTTGGAAAGGATCTGCAAAGAGGAGTGGGCCCAAATTCCTTGAGATGTGAGATGTGTGCAAACCTGGTGGCCAACTACAAGAAATGTCTGACGTCTGTGATTGCCAACAAGGGTTTGCCATGTCATGTTTTGCAAAGGGGTCAAACACTTATTTCACTCAATAAAATGCAAATCAATGTATAACTTTTTTGAAATGTGTTTTTCTGGATTTTTTTGTTGTTATTCTGTCTCTCACTGTTCAGATAAACCTACCATTAAAATTACAGACTGATCATTTCTTTGTCAGTGGGCAAACGTACAAAATCAGCAGGGGATCAAATAATTTTTTCCCCCACTGTACAAATATTATCTATATTTAAAATCATATTAAGCAAAATGCAAATGAACAGAAGGTGATGTTGCATGGGGTCGAATTTCACTTGTATTATTCTAGTTGTCCTGATTGTGTAAATAATACAGAAGTTAATTTAGATGTACACTCCTGGCTGGCTTGCCAAAAACACAATGATTCTTTGATTATGGCAATAATCCAGATTATGCATTTTGCCCTGTTCGAGTCTGTTGCCACTTAATATTACCCCTGGGTTATCTTTTCACAGAGATATTTCACGTTGATTTTAATGTCCACTCCTGGCTGGCTCACTCCTGGGATTTGTTGTTGTTGTTGACTATTACCTGTGATTGCTGTGACTTTTAACACAGATATTTCAGGTAAATTTTTTGATTCCACTCCAGATTTTTTAGATTAATATGAAAAGATTCTTTATTAAAAATAAATCAGTCCAAAAATGGCTTGACATTTTTTTTTAAACTAATTTCTCAAAGAAATATTATGCTTATTGAAAGTAGATATAAACAAAAATATAAGCAAAATATAAACAACAGCTTAAACAGAAATAACAAATGTGTGAAATACCACAACCAAATTCCATGCTGTGTGGCAGACCATCGTTCTTAATTTTCAATTGACCTTTCCGCAGTTCACAAAGTGTTGAGACATTTCCTCTGACCTTGTCTTTTCTTGCGGTCATAAATGTGCTTTTGTGTTTCACTTCACTTTCCCAGCTGATCACGTCCGACTGAGGGTCCGACAAAATTCTTTCCCTGCTGTCTGATTAAATGAAACAGCTGTCGTGATTAACCTTTGACAACTTGGTCCTGATAGCTTTTTCACTCTTTGCTTGCAAGACGTGAAACTATCTTAGATAGTTGAGTCAAAAACTCTCAAATCTCAAACAAATCATTAAGTAAATGCAAAAATATCAAAGTACTATCCAAGAAAAGTCAGTATATTATATGTATATAACTCCACTAATACTGCTGTTAAAGGATTACACTGTTCTGAGTAGGTGAGTAGAATGTACCTTACACCCTAAGGTGTCTTCATATGCATTTAGATGTCCACTCCTGGCTGGCTCACCACAACTATAATGATTCTATATAACAGTAATCCAGATTAATTTGTACATGCTGCTCTGTCTGAGGGATTACTTTCATTGGTAATTACATGATGATTGCCTTACCTTTTAACACAGATATTCAAGGTTAATTTAGATTCGCTCCTGGCTGGCTCACAAATACTGATTTTTGGTTTCTCGTTCCATAATACTAATATTAATAAAATAAAAATATAATATAATAATATAAACTAATATTAATAACAAATTTTTCTTTTTCTTTTTTTAAAAAAACGGGCCCTTCTTGTTCACCTCCAGCATTACACCTCCAGCATGTGATCAGCTCTCAGGTCTTAATCTATACCAAATCTAGTGAGAAGTATCATTGGAACTCTGTGTTCTCTCCTCGTAAGCAGTAGGGCGGCCTAACTGACAGTTGAACTTCTGACACACGGAATGCTGTAGCCAGTTGAGGAATTGTCGCATTATGTGGTTGAAAGTTCCTCGAACTGCTGATGAGGACAAATAAAAGACAAAGGGGTCCAAGCATGCATTGAAGGTGCTGGGTAGTACTGTGTAGACTCTCCAAGAAGGACTATTCCATGTAACAAAACCCACCACATGGGACACATTGAATGGTACAAAGCAGATGATGAAAACCAGAAGGGTGACCGCAGCAAGGCCAATGGCCCTGGAGCGCTTCTTAGGGTTGATGTTAGGTAAGTGAGAGAGGATAACGATGAATCTGATGTAGCAGAAGCAACAGATCAGAAAAGGAATGCAGAACAGGACGATGAACAACTCGAAACGGGCGGGTAAAAGGATCTCCAGCTGCTCGCTGCTAAACTCTTTGTAGCAGGAAGTCTTGTTGGTCAACTCCATGATGGTGTTATTGCTGTCATTATGGTACTCCACAATGTACACAATACTACAATGGCCCATGGAAATGAACCAGAATAGGATGGTGGCGATCAAGGCATATCGAGGATTACGCTTTAGTTTGTATTTGACAGGGAAGGCCACTCCCAGATAGCGCTCCACACTGATAGCTGTTAAGAGCAAGGTGCTGTTGTGGATGGTGCTGAAGTAGATGAAACCCAAGAGAGGACAAAGGAAGAAGCTAACAGTCCACTCCATGTCGGCTGCCTCTTTAATGCGCAGTGGGAGGAACAAGAGGAACAGGAGATCAGAAATATTAAGGCTAAGCAAGAGCACGTCTAGAGGCGTAGCACGCTGTTTCACCTTTCGGACAAAAGTGTAGAGAGCCAGCAGGTTGGCAGGAAGACCGGTGATCAGAGTGATGCTGTCAACAACCAGGACAGCATAGCTACGCTCTTTTGTCCACACCATGGTCACAGTTTTAGATAATCTGTAGAAGAGAAAACAAAGAAATATATTAACTGGAAGAATGAATGAATTAATTCTTTTCAGTCTATGACATATGTGCTGTTATTGAATGCTGAGACTAAAGTCTTTTAAATTCAATAATTTTGTCATTTTATAATTATTGCCAGCCAACACAAATAAGAATGAAACTAAAGTTTGAAAGCTGATTAACAATGGCCCTCAAGCTGGTAAGCTGGTAAAAATAATTTTATTATATTTATATTATATTACAATTTATTACATTTATTTGTAATATATATATATATAGTGAACTGCTGACAATATTTCTCCTAAATTCAAAATATTACTATTGTTATTTAGAGTGTATATTTAAAGGAAACACATCAAACACATCAAAATAACCCAAGATCATGCAGTATATTTGCAGAGCTTTAATAACTCAAATAAAACAAAATGCAAATAATTTGTAAACAAACTGTGTTAATGCTTTGGCTAAATAACATTAAGAAATCAATATTTGGTGGAATAACCTCGATTTGCATGTGTTTTGGCTCCATGCTCTCCACCAGTTTATCACATTGCTGTTAGGTAACTTTTTACCACTCTTTTTGCAAAACAGCAAACAGCTCAGCTTTGCTTGATGGTTTGTGACCATCCATCTTCCTCTTGATGACATTCCAGAGGTTTTAAATAGGGTTCACATCTGGAGATTGGGCAGTGGTCTCTTATTTTTTTCCAGAGTTGTATGTATATATACACACCTTCTAATTCCATGGTCTTTCCTGATGTTTATTTCTTTCTACATTGTAAAACAATGCCGAAGGCGGCCGAAAAACACAATAATGTCCTTTGAACATTATCTAATCTAATCTGAGGTGCTGTTAATTGGTGATTTCTGAGGCTCTAAATAAACTTCTCCTCTGCAGCAGAGGTAAGTTTTGGTCTTGCTTTACTGGAATGGTCTTCATGTGAGCCAGTTTCATCATGGTGCTTGATGGGTTTTGCAAATGCACTTGACAATATTGTTCTTGCAAGAACTATTCCAGAACACCTGACCTTCGTGTCTTAAAATAACAACTGACTGTTTTTTGTTGTCATTACATATGGATTACTTAAGTCCATGTGTGTTATTTCATAGATTTGAAATCTCCAGTATTGTTCTAGAATGTAGAAAATAAATCCCTAAACAAAAAACATTGAATTAAAAGGTGTGTCCAAACTTTTGACTGGTGGTGTATACCTATATATATATATATATATATATATATATATCAGGTTAGTCTATATAATGTGATGTGGAAGCCATAAATAAAACCTTATACTAATGTCTGTTAAAGGGTGCTTATTTCATATCATACCTGTTCACATGCAATATGTAATCTATATATTTAGAATATTCTATTTCCATACAGAAATCAAACTTTGACAACGACACCATATCATATGAACAAATTAATTATTCTACGTAAAAATGTATTTAGTTGCAAAATGTAAAAACAAAAATCAGTTAAGACTCAACAGAAACAGTATAAAGAGCAAATTCCGTACCTTCAGCTGAGTTGTGAAGTTTCAGACTGTGACTTGGCCACTCCTCTCACGCTCTTTAAATCTGTTTCCTAATGCTGTAATGCTACAGTCACACCAACAGGATTATTTCAGTACAATATAAAATAGTGATCTATGGGGTAAAAAAAAAAGAGGCCAGGATTACTCACAGAATGATAGAACATTTTAGAAAGAGGTATTAGAACAGAAAGTGACGCCTTTCCTTGCAGGAAACAACTGATCTGGCAATCACATGTATGATGTTAACCAGAAAGCCTATATATATATCGATTTAAATGCATTAGGTCTTGTCGCAAAGCAGTCATCGGTGTAGTGATGGTGCGATAACACTGTTGAGCACAAGCATGCATTTTTATTAGCAAATTTTAAAAAATTCTGTTTGCAGAGATGCAGACAGACTAATGACTCATTGCACTAATGTAGGTTCCAGGTGGGTTGAGATTTAGCTACATGAATCTGTGGAGATGGACAGTTTCATTTCAGCTAAAAATGGTGTCAATATGACACTAAAATGAGTCAGTATTATCCATGTGCTTTATGCGGTCTCATGCAACTCTATCCGATACTATATGCAAAAAAGAGCTTTTTGTTTAAAGATTTCCACCAGACTTGGTGAGAAATGTAATGTAATGTTTCTCTGTAGCATATTTCAACATGGTTAAGATGCTATGTATTTCAAGTAAAGCTGTATTTTCCAATAACACCACTTCCTGAGTCTAAGTGTTAACAGGAACTAACACTTTGTAACTATAAACAACTTTACCTTAGGTCAATACACAGAACTGATACAAGAAACTAAAACTGAAAAAAAAAATTATAAAATACTTGACCATATCCATGATCCTGTGGTTTTGCATGTGGCACATGCATCATTATAAATATATGATTGGATTCACAGACAGAACTACTGTAGAGTCAGAGCTCCTGTTATAAAACTGATCTCATGATCCTTAAAACTGGTGAAACCCTGTTTCAGAGGTTTCCTTCGGGAAAACCTGTTTCCTTTCCTAGACCAAAGACACTGTGTGTGGTTTGCTGACTGGTCTTTCTGAATTGTCTGTAGGGCATGAATGTGTGTGTGTGTTTGGGTTGGATGGGTCAGCACCCTGTCCAAGGTGCTGCAAGTCCCCTGGAATGAAGTCCTACTAGTCCCTCCACAACCCTGTGTAGGGTAAGTGGTTCAGAAAATGGATGGATGGATGCTGTTTCAGAGTGTTTGGACCATCTACCTATTTAGTATGCCATTGTCAGTATTTATGTTTGTTTCTTGCTTGCTACAAGCCAAAATCTGCTTACTGCAACATGCAACACCTGTAATGCCCTCACTTCCTGTAGAAGACTTTCTTCAATGAGTGGCTAGTCTAAACCTGTGAATAACTCAACACACAACCATTAATGTCTAAACCATTGGCAACAAAAGTGAGTACACCCCTAAGTGGAAATGTCCAAATTGGGCCCAATTAGCCATTTACCCTCCCCAGTGTCATGTGACTCGTTAGTGTTACAAGGTCTGAGGTGTGAATGGGGAGCAGGTGTGTTAAATTTGGTGTTATCACTCTCGCACTCTCTCATACTGGTCACTGGAAGTTCAACATGGCACCTCATGGCAAAGAACTCTCTGAGGATCTGAAAAAAGAATTGTTGCTCTACATAAAGATGGCCTAGGCTATAAGAAGATTGCCAAGACCCTGAATCTGAGCTGCATCATGGTGGGCAAGACCATACATTGCTGCAGAGGTTGAAGGGGTGGGGGGGTCAGCCTGTCAGTGCTCAGACCATATGCCGCACACTGCATCAAATTGGTCTGCATGGCTGTCGTCCCAGAAGAAAGCCTCTACTAAAGATGATGCACAAGAAAGCCCACATACAGTTTGCTGAAGACAAGCAGACTAAGGACATGGCCAGAATCATGTCCTGTGGTCCGATGAGACCAAGATAAACTTATTTGGTTCAGATGGTGTCAAGTGTGTGTGGCGGCAACCAGGTGAGGAGTACAAAGACAAGTGTGTCTTGCCTACAGTCAAGCATGGTGGTGGGAGTGTCATGATCTGGGCCTGCATGAGTGCTGCTGGCACTGGGGAGCTACAGTTATAGAGGGAAGCATGAATGCCATCATGTACTGTGACATACTGAAGCAGAGCATGATCCCCTCCCTTCAGAGACTGGGCCACAGGGCAGTATTCCAACATGATAACGACCCCAAACACACCTCCAAGACAACCACTGCCTTGCTAAAGAAGCTGAGGGTAAAGGTGATGGACTGGCCAAGCATGTCTCCAGACCTAAACCCTAAGGTGGGGGAGTACAAGGTCTCTAACATCCACCAGCTCTGTGATGTCATCATGGAGGAGTGGAAGAGGACGCCAGTGGCAACCTGTGAAGCTCTGGTGAAGAGGGTTAAGGCAGTGCTGGAAAATAATGGTAGCCATGCAAAATATTGACACTTTGGGCCCAATTTGGACATTTCCACTTAGGGGTGTACTCACTTTTGTTGCCAACAGTTTAGACATTAATGGCTGTGTGTTGAGTTATTTTGAGGGGACAGCAAATTTACACTGTTATACAGGCTTTACACTCACTACTGTACATTGTAGCAGAGTGTCATTTCTTCAGTGTTGTCACATGAAAAGATATAATAAAATATCTACAAAAATGTGAGGGGTGTACTCACTTTTGTGCAATACTGTATGCTCATGTGGGTTTTTTTTAACTGTTGTATACCAATACTTATATATTTTATATATACATACAGTACCGTGTAAAGAAATGCTGGAAAGTAAGAATGCTTTCAAAAATCTATATTTTAATTGTTTATTTTTTAACAATTTACAAAATGTAAATGAAATCATAATATTGATTCTGTTTTCAAGATTTTTCTGATATTTTCTGAAATGATACCATACATCCCCAAATCTTATACAATTTAAATTAAGCCAGGTGAATGAGCTATTGCTATTTATAACGAAAATAAGTCAGAACTATGGTCAACCAACATTAATCAAGACCTTCTGACCAATTAGATTTAAGAATTCAGCAGCTCTACGATACCAAACTTGAAATACATCACTAGGGTAAGTAGGGAGGTTAGGGGCCAAGTAAGGTGTCTCATGTCACTTAAGCCCCTAAAGGTTCAGAAGCAGCCCTGGTTATGTTCATGATGACAATATTGTAAATCAAAGATCTCATACCAGTTTAAACATTTTTGACTCCTTCTACTGGACATCTTATCTGCATTATGATCTGGTTTTACTTACACAAACAAAATAACTACATGAATTCCAGTCCTCAAGGGAGTAATCTAGTTTACACAAATTTCTGCTTATTGCAGATGAAAACTCTACAACCAAAATGATTAGAATTTAGATATTTTACATCAGTGATTTTAAATGAATGCTAAATTGACACATTCTCTCAGTTATCTGGCTCAGTTATAGTGATTAGTCTTTAGGCTGTCTTATTAACATGGTGCCAAAAATATTGAGGACGATTTAAATATTTAAATATTGAAGCCAACTTTCCAAACAATCAGCCTTTTTTATGAGAAAATAATAATATTCTTTCTTTGAATATCTGTGTTTTGAAAAAAAAAGAGATATTTAAAAATGTCACACCACCATTCTAAAATAAATATTACATATTGAACTATGTTCAAAATCATATTTAGAAAAAGCAAATGAATGTGGGTGAACTTTAGGGCTATTTTACTTGTATTATTCTAGTTTTAAGTGTTTCAGTAATGCAGTTGTAGTTGACACTCCTGGCTGGCTCACCACACATATAATGATTCTTTAATTATGGCAATAATCTATATTATATATGTTGTCCTGTCTGAGTCTGCTGACACCCAGTATAGTATTTGTACTTATATTTGTATATATCACAGAGATTTGTCAAGTTTATTTAGATGACCACTCCTGGCTGGCTCACCACAAATGTAAAAATTCTGATGAATTTTTAAAATTATGATTATAGCAGTAATCCAGATTAAACAGTACATGCTGCCTGGAATTTTTCATTAGTTATTATCTGTTGATTGCTGTAACACATCAATATTTCAGGTTAATTTTAAATTTCACCCCTGGCTGGATGACAAAGTATTTAAGGATTTTTTTTTTTAGATTACTATTCAAAGATTCTTTCATTAAAAATATAAATCAGACAAAGTGAATTGACATATTTATTTAAATAACTTTAAATAACTCAAAGAATTATAATGCCTATTAAAAGAGAATAGAAAAATGCACGGAAACATGTAAAGTGTAAATAACAGATGAACCACAAACAATTTCCTGCTCATTTACATATTTTTTTTGAAGTGACATGCCATCTTTCTTAATTTTGCATCATTCTTTCTGTGGTTCCAAAGTGTTAGAGATTTCCTCTGACCTTATCTTTTCTCACGCTCTCTTTCCGGGTTGCCTCTATTAGTTTTTCACACGAAACTGTAAAAGTAGATCAGCTACCACTCCCACCTGATGCTCTAAAATTATATCCCTGTAACTAGGTCCTGATCATTTTTTCAAGAACATACACTATTTTCACAGAGATGTTTAGGTGTCTAGATAGTTGAGTCACATTTCAGAGAAAGCTGCATTTATAACAGATTGCAATTCTAAACGCATTATGGACACTAATCCCTCAGGAATAACAATCACATATTCAATTAGATGCATAAATCATAATAGACAGAGACACATTACGAGATATTCAAAACTAAATCTCACAAATCTTTAAGGTTGTTGCAGTAATCTTATTGAAGCACTGATTTTCACTTACCTAACATGAACTGAGGGTTGATGTTAGTTAAGTGAGAGAGGATATTGATGAATTTCATGTAGAAGAAGCAAAAGGTAGGCAGAAGGTACTTTGCACTGTCTCGTTGCTCTACCCAGGAAATATTTTTCAAGGTGGTGTGAGGAAATATGCTATGCG
Organism: Hemibagrus wyckioides; assembly: GCF_019097595.1. Lineage (NCBI taxonomy): Eukaryota > Metazoa > Chordata > Actinopteri > Siluriformes > Bagridae > Hemibagrus > Hemibagrus wyckioides. The sequence goes on along the minus strand of NC_080732.1, from coordinate 16,128,095 downwards.
TTGGGTGGATGCCAGATGCTAGTAGAAGCAGCGTTTGGCTTAAAGTTTGTATGTAACCAGAATTGCACTGTTAATATAATCTAATAATATTAATAGGCACTGGAATACCATTATGACAGTTCTGCTGGAATTTATCAAAATAACATGCTAGTGATAGGTGAAAATTTGTTTAGAACAGAAAGAAAAGAAAAAAAAACAGAGCCCTTCAGTTTTATTTAGATGCCCACTCTTTGCTGGCTCATCCCAAATATAATGATTCTATATGATTCTTAAGCAGTAATCGAGGTTACACAGTACATCCTGCTCTCTCTGAGGGATTTTCATAATTTGTGATTACCTGCTTATTGCTTTACCTCCTAACACACTTATTCAGTTTAGATTCCCACTCCTGGCTGGCTCTCCAAGTATATTAGGGTTTTTGGATCCTAGTTTCACTGGAAATTATCAAAATAGCATGCTAGTAATAAGGGGAAATTTGTTTTTAAAAATATATACCTCTCATTGGTTCATTGGTTCATTGATTCATAATGTTCACTGGTAGGCAATAAAAAATTTGATTACTAAACCAATGAACTCATTTGTTTGACATTTTGGGTGTTTATATATGTAGGACTCATAATAGTTAGTTAGTAACATTTTTCAAGGGGATTAAAACTTGAAATTGCCCCTAGATACACCTCTGTGCTGTGTAACCAGGGTCAAATTATATTGGCCATCAACAGTTGATCCACCAACAACCGTGGGATTTCTCACCGACAGTCCTGTAAAAATATTTACAACATGAGCGATAATTAAAACATTTGCCTATCTGCAATCTCGGCCGAACGCTAACGAGAACTATCATTGGAACTCTGTGTTCTCTCCTCATAAGCAGAAGTGCATCCTAACTGCAGACAGCTGAATTTCTCAAACACAGAATGCTGCCAATTATGGAATTGTTTTATTACGTGGTTGAAAGTCCCTCGAACTGCTGCTGAGGACAAATAAAAGACAAAGGGGTCCAAGCAGGCATTGAAGGTGCTGGGTAGTACTGTGTAGACTCTCCAAGGAGGACTGTACCATCCAATAAACCCCAGCAAATGAGACACACTGAATGGTACAAAGCAGATGATGAAAACCAGAAGGGTGACTGCAGCAAGGCCAATGGCCCTGGAGCGCTTCTTAGGGTTGACATTAGGTAAGCGAGAAAGGATGATGATGAATCTGATGTAGCAGAAGCAACAGATGAAGAAAGGGATGCAGCACAGGACGATGAACAACTCGAGACGGACGGGTAAAAGGATCTCCAGCTGCTCGCTGCTAAACTCTTTGTAGCAGGAATTCCTGTTGGTCGACTCCATGATGGTGTTATTGCTCTGTTTATGGTACTCCACAATGTACACAATACTACAATTGCTCATGGAAACCAACCAGAATAGGATGCTGGAGATCAAGGCATATCGAGGATTACGCTTGAGTTTGTATTTGACAGGGAAGGCCACTCCCAGATAGCGCTCCACACTGATAGCTGTTAAGAGCAAGGTGCTGTTGTAGATGGTGCTGAAGTAGATGAAACCCGAGAGAGGACAAAGGAAGAAGCTAACAGTCCACTCCATGTCGGCTGCCTCTTTAATGCGCAGTGGGAGGAACAAGAGGAACAGGAGATCAGAAATATTAAGGCTAAGCAAGAGCACGTCTAGAGGCGTAGCACGCTGTTTCACCTTTCGGACAAAAGTGTAGAGAGCCAGCAGGTTGGCAGGAAGACCGGTGATCAGAGTGATGCTGTCAACAACCAGGACAGTATAGCTACGCTCTTTTGTCCACACCATGGTCACAGTTTTAGATAATCTGTAATTAAAAAGGAAAAAGTTCATTCTTTTCAGTCCACAACATGTGTGCTGTCATTAAATACTGAGAAAAATTCATGAATGTTTTTATAATTCTGTAATTTTGTGTCATTTTGTAATTGTTGACATCCAACCAATTAACAATGGCAAGAATAAGTGAGAAATGTAATATATTTCTCTGTGATGTATTTCAACAAGGCAAAGCTGTATTTTCCAATAACTGCACATCCTGAGTGTACATGTTATTTCCTGTTAACACCTAGCAACTATAAAAAATGGTTCCATCACTAGCCTTGCTTTTTTCTTCATTTCTTTCTTGTCAACTTGTCATGGTATCCTGAAACCCTGAAAAAATCTGCGCTGTTCTCAAGTCAGAAAACTTGTTATAGCTTAACCTTTGACCATTACACTTAACTGGTATTTTACATGTTTCATATATATATATATATATATATATATATATATATATATATATATATATATATATATATATATATATATATATATATATGAAACATGTAAAATACCAGTTAAGTGTAATGTGTATATATATATATACCCATCAGGAATAACATTATGACAACATTCTGTTAGTCCCCTTTTTGCTGCCAAAACTGCCCTGACCCATTGAGTCGTAGACTTATGAACTTCACTAAGATGTTACCAGCAGATCCTTTAAGTCCTGTAAGTTGCGAGGTGAGGTCTTCATGGATCGGACTTGTTTGTCCAGCACATTCCACAGATGCTTGATTGATTGATTGATTGAGATCTGGGGAATCTGGAGGCCAAGTCAACACCTCAAACTCTTTGTTGTGGTCACCAAACCATCCCTGAACCATTTTTGCTTTGTGGCATGGCGCATTACCCTGCTGAAAGAGGTTTCCATGAAAGGGTGTATATGGTCTGCAACAATGCTTAGGTAGGTGGTACATGTCAAAGTAACATCCACATGGATGGCAGAACTTTGGGATTCCCACCAGAACATTGTCCAAATCATGACCCTGCCTCAGCCAGCATGCTTTCTTCCAATAGTGCATCCTGGTCTCATGTGTTCCCCAAGTAAGTGACACACACGGACCCAGCTATCCACATGATGTAAAAGAAAACGTGTTTCATCAGACCAGGCCATTCTTCCATTGCTCCGTGGTCCAGTTCTGATGCTCAGGTGCCCATTGTTGGCGCTTTCGGTGGTGCACAGGGGTCAGCACGGGCACCCTGACTGGTCTGCAGCAAACTGTGATGCACTGTGCATTCTGACACCTTTCTATCAGAACCAGGATGAACTTCTTCAGCAGTTTGAGCAACAGTAGCTCTCCTTCGCTCCCCACGTGTATCAATGAGCCTTGGCCGCCCATGGCCGGCCATGTCGCTGGTTCACCACCGTTCCTTCCTTGGACCACTTTTGATATATTCTGACCACTGCAGACCGGGAACACCCCTCAAAAGCTGCAGTTTTGGAGATGCTCTGATCCAGTCATGTAGCCATCACAATTTGGTGCTTGTCAAACTCACTAAATCCTTACACTTGGCTATTTTTCCTGCTTCTAACACATCAACTTTGAGGGCAAAAAATTATATATAATACTTGACTATATCATGTGTTTTTATATATTTTATTTCTAATCCATTTATGTGAGTAAATCCATGTAAACAAATTACAATATGAGAACATGTGCATTAATATAAACATGTGATTTGATTTACAGCCAGAACTACTGAGTCAGAGCTCCTGTTATAAAATGACCTTCTGAATGAATAAAATCAAGGGCTTCTGTGATGTAACTCATGATGCATGACACAGCATTAGGTCTGATGTGGTCCTGTGTGTCATCAATAACAAACTGTATTTTTTAAAAACAGTGGTCTTAGGCCAGTGCATTAGGCTCTTTTCTCTGCGGGTTGCGTACTTTATCAGATCTAGTTACCGGATTTAATTTATTTATCGGAGCAATAAAAATGACGTCATTTTCACCCATATCGCCCGATAATTCATCTGTCCGATAAATATCGTGCATCCCTATCAACGATTCGCATGGTTAAATTTGGCAATGTTTTACACCGGATGCCCTTCCTGACACAACCCTCTCTATTTATCTGGGCTTGGGACCGGCACAGAAGTCACTGGTTCGAAAAACAATCTCTACTTTAACATTTTACTGATTGTAAGTTTGATTTAAAAACAGCTTGTGTATTCTTTTTATTATTATTATTATTATTATTATTATTATTATTATTATTATTATTATTTTAAATATCAGGCAGCTGTTAGTAGCAGAAGCAGTACCATCAAGACACAATTTAACATGATGGACTAAATGTAATAAAAAATCTACCACCATAAATTTTTGCCCCGAATCTCCTACACTTTGAGTAAAACCATTATAACCATGATATTATTAAACCAATAAATCTTGAGTGAATATGTAGTATGTCTGATTGTTGGAAGCAGAAAAAGAGGAGAATTCTTACCTACAGCAGAGCTGGGTTGGTCTTGTTTTCTTCTGAGGTTGTGGTCACAGCACTCAAATGTTCTTTAGTGACACTCTGTAATGTCATTTACAGACCAGCAGGGTTATTACAGTAACCTTAACATCGTTTTTTTTTTTTCCCAAAAAGACAGTTTCTATGTGTAAGCAATGTTAGCAAAAAACCCAAAAACAACACTGTATGGAAGGGACTACGTTTAAAAAAGGAAGTTAATACGTGCGTCATTTGTGCAGCTGATCTTTCTCACTGTTCATTTGAATTCTATACAGTATTTCTGCTGCGTATGTTTAAAATATACATTAGTCTAGACAAAATTCACAGAGGATTGCTAGGAACTAGAAAACAGACTCATGATACCAATTAATTTCTGGAAATCTTCTACTTCCTCTTTTCTACAGAGATAAATAAATAGCCAAAGTGGTGCATTGTGAGTAAAGACAATGTCTTTAATAAGTCATGGCTAGCCTTAGCTAAATGCCCCGTTGCATTCTTTAGCAGCATTATCATATTGTTTTGCTGTTAACAATGGTATAATCGTAGGTCTACTTTGGTTACACCTGGAACCAAGTGCAAAAACAACACAATTTTTAGTCACGAGCAGTGACTGTGCAATAGAAATGTGCAGTAAAGTTGTGGTTGTGAATGAATGTGAAGATGTTGGATTAGTTATGGTTTAGGTGCAATCAAGAACTACGTCAAGAACTGGAAATGGAAAACACTACACTGCTAAATAAATGGAAAACACTATACTGCTATAAAAATTTAAAACACTATACTGCAATTCAGTTGAAATGGCCTTGGTGCAGAAACATTATTCACTGAAAGTAAAAATAAATTTTAAAAAAAGGACTAATGTTTAGTGATTTATTTATTGTGTGAACAAAAGGGTTACAGTTTTCTTTTTGCGTGTGTGGAAACATACCATATACCCTGTGTGAACAAATATACAGAAACCCCCTTTACATTGTGGTTTCCATGGTTCTAAATACCACATGCTAATGCTTGCTTGGGTTTCTATTCTTAGGCCCCTCGTCTTCCCGTCCTGTCGCCGGGTTTGTCGTTATCGTGTGTTCACCTGCACTGCACCTGCATTTTCTAATTCTAATTTCCCTACACACAGTCAAACGCTCAATTTAATTCAATATTCATCCACGTCAATATAGCACCGACCATATTATAACTGATTACAAGATGGGTTTTTTGCATGGTTACTCAATCGCTGCTGCCGTTGCTGTTTTTGCTCACATTGCAAACTGCTACCAACTGCTGCTATTACAGAAGTGTACACTGATCAGGCATAACATTATGAGCACTGAGAGGTGATGTGAATAAGACTGATTATCTCCTCATCATGGTTCCTGTTAGTGGGTGGGATATATTAGGCAGCAAGTGAACATTTTGTCCTCAGCTTGATGTGTTAGAAGCAGGAAAAATGGGCAAGTGTCCCAGCTCTTGTGGGGTGTTCCCGGTCTGCAGTGGTCAGTATCTATCAAAAGTGGTCCAAGGAAGGAACAGTGGTGAACCGGCGACAGGTTCATATACGACCAAGGCTCAATTATGCACATGGGGAGTGAAGGCTGGTCCGTGTGATCCGATCCAACAGACGAGCTACTGTTGCTCAGATTGCTGAAGAAGTTAATGCTGGTTCTGATAGGAAGGTGTCAGAATACACAGTGCATGACTGGTCAGGGCTGTTTTGGCAGCAAAACAGGGACCAACACAATATTAGGCAGGTGGTCATAATGTTATGCCTGATCGGTGTATATCTTTACAAGAACCCTTATTTTTCGCACATAACGTATTATACAGAATGTGTACCGGTCAGCGCTATTTTGTGTATCTGTCCTGTACTGTTTTGTTTAGTCTTGCCCTGTTTACACTAGGATGCACTTTATGTGGCTAGGACAACTTACTTTCAGTCTTTAGGTCTATGAGGTTTTATGTATCACCAAGGTCCTGGAGAAACCTTGTTTCAGTTCACTGTGTACTGCGTCAGCTATATATGCTTGAAATGACAATAAAAGCTTCTTGACTCTTGACTCTCTTTTAATAGGTTTTGTTTATCATTATATATCACAAAGTCTTACCATGCATTACTGTCATTAATCCCACGGCATTGATTTCCATGTATTAAAACACTTTCTCAGTCTTTGTTTTCCTTATTTAGGATTATCCTAGTTTAACTAAGTCTGCCTGTTTTTAATCCCCACTATTAAGTTTTTTGGATTTGCCCAAATGAAGCACATTAAGGTGTCATACAGCGTCTTACAACTGTTATATAAATACAAATTTTATATATATATATATATATATATATATATATATATTGCTGTGTTTTATACATCTGTTATCCTACTGGGTTATGAGGAACCTGAAGCCTATCCCAAGAGACTCAGGGCACAAGGCAGGGTCCACCCTGGACAGGATGCCAGTCTATCCCAGTGCACCTTATTTGATATTATTTATCAGTAGTAGCAGTAATAGAAGTAGTGATAACAGAAATTTCTCAGATTTCTTACCCTCAGCTGGGTGGTGATACTCCTGACCCTGATGTGGTCGTTATCTCAAAATGAATAGGATCAGAAATTAAATATATGATGAAAATTTAGATCACCAGAACTGATTCAAACTATTATAACCTTTATAATAACCCTGCTAACTAATGACTTATTCAGTTCCTCTTTTCACTTTTGCTCAGTCTTACCCAGATACTTTGCATGAATTCACTTCTAGGGCAGGGGTAGCATGATAGTTGTGGTTTAGTGCTAGTGGGAGGAAATTTGGGAATTTAATTCCCAAGACTGCCAGAGAGCCACAACTTTGGAAATCTTAACCCTAAACCGTTCAGTGTGCCTACAGTCTCAGACTGATATTTATCTTTTGTGTATTTTGATTTTGTTATGTTCGTTTTATTTGCTATGCCTTTTGTGTAGCACAAGGAGAAACATTCTTCTATAGTAAACTTGTGTTTACGTGTATGTGTATGTCTATGTCTATGTCTGTGTGTATGTATATGTCTCTGTGTATGTGTATGTGTATGTGTGTATGTCTATGTCCGTGTGTATGTATATGCCTATGTATATGTCTATGTCTCTGTGTATGTGTATGTGTATGTGTGTATGTCTATCTCTATGTATCTGTGTATGTGTGTATGTCTATCTCTATGTATCTGTGTATGTGTATGTGTGTATGTCTATGTCTCTGTGTATGTGTATGTGTATGTGTGTATGTCTATGTCTCTGTGTATGTGTATGTGTATGTGTATGTCTATGTCTCTGTGTATGTGTATGTGTATGTGTGTATGTCTATGTCTCTGTGTATGTGTATGTGTGTATGTCTATGTCTCTGTGTATGTGTATGTGTATGTCTATGTCTCTGTGTATGTGTATGTGTATGTCTATGTCTCTGTGTATGTGTATGTGTATGTGTGTATGTCTATGTCTCTGTGTATGTGTATGTCTCTGTGTATGTGTGTATGTCTATGTCTCTGTGTATGTGTGTATGTGTATGTGTATGTCTCTGTGTATGTGTGTATGTGTATGTGTGTATGTCTATGTCTCTGTGTATGTGTATGTGTGTATGTCTATGTCTATGTGCGTGTGTGTGTGTGTGCATGTATGTATGTCTATGTATGTCTATGTGTGTGTGTGTGTGTATGTGCATGTGTGTATGTCTATGTCTGTGCATGTGTGTGTGTGTGCATGTATGTATGTCTATGTATGTCTATGTGTGTGTGTGTGTGTATGTGCATGTGTGTATGTCTATGTCTCTGTGCATGTGTAGGTGTATGTCTATGTGTATGTCTATGTGTGTGTGTGTGTTTGTGTGTATGTGTATGTGAGAATGCGTAAACGTGCTGCACAATAGACAAAGTACGAAATGAGCAAATAAATATATAGCAGCATATGCAGTAGGTTGAAAAACAGTATGTGTCAAAAAAGTGATGTAGGAGGTGAATTAATATGCATATAGTGAATTAATATACATATGTGTGTGCGTGTGCAATCCAGGGAGTGAGAATGCAGGCCCCAGAGAGCCTTATGCAACTGTGAATTAAAACCTAGATCTAATCACAAACATTATTACAGAATATTTTATTGTATGTGTGTGTGTGTGCGTGTGTGCGTGTGCATGTGTATGTGTGTGTATGTGTGTGTGTGTGTATGTGTGTGCGTGTGTGTGTGTGTGTGCGTGTGTGTGTGTATGTGTGTGTATGTGTGTGTGTGTGTATGTGTGTGTGTGTATGTGTGTGCGTGCGTGTGTGTGTGTGTGTGCGTGCGTGTGTATGTGTGTGTGTGCGTGTATGTGTGTGTGTATGTGTGTATGTATGTATGTGTGTGTGTGTGTGTGTATGTGTGTGTGTATGTGTGTGCGTGTGTGCGTGTGTGTGTGCGTGTGTGCGTGTGTGTGTGTATGTGTGTGCGTGCGTGAGTGTGTATGTGTGTGTGTGTATGTCTGTGTGTGTATGTGTGTGCGTGCGTGCGTGTGTATGTGTGTGTGTGTATGTGTGTGCGTGTGTGCGTGCGTGTGTGTGTGTATGTGTGTGCGTGCGTGCGTGTGTATGTGTGCGTGTGTATGTGTGCGTGTGCAATCCAGGGAGTGAGAATGCAGGCCCCAGAGAGCCTTATGCAACTGTGAATTAAAACCTAGATCTAATCACAAACATTATTACAGAATATTTTATTGTATGATGAATAAATAGCAGAAATAGCCTTTAAAGGAGAAGTCCTTTTGTTGTTGAATGAAACATGGTTAGTAAAGGGGAACTCTTTGTTATTAGACAAAAAAAAAAAACCACACTCCTCAGCATCTTTTTTTCTTTCACACATTCTCAGAATCAAACCAGCTTCTTGGATTTGTGATTATAGTAACCTCACTTGTTCATATCATGCAGGAAAAGAAGAAGTGGCAAACGCTTCCCCATTTCACATCTGTTCCGTGGCATATGGGAGTTTGCATTAAAGCTTAGGTGTCAGTAAATCCTATATTTAGAGGTTTAGCATCATTTTAACATTGATGGCATGATGGATTAACATGAGCGTTCTTTACGTGTCTAAAAAGGTTTATTCCTTAAATACTTGCTGCTACATGTTAATGTGTGTGTGTGTGTGTGTGAATGTCTATGCTCATGTGTATGTGTATGTCTATATGTATGTGTGAATGTGTACGTGTGTGTGTAGGTGGTGTGTGTGTGTAGGTGGTGTGTGTGTGTGTGAATGTGTAGGTTTGTGTGTAGGTGGTGTGTGTGTGTGTGTGTAGGTGGTGTGTGTGTGTGTGTAGGTGGTGTTTGTGTGTGTGTAGGTGGTGTGTGTGTGTGAATGCGTACGTGTGAGTTCACAGTGCTTTAAAATGAAGCTAGAATCCCATTCATGGTGTTTTCCTGCCTCAGGCCCCACAGAAGGTGAATGAATGTGTGTATAATATTTCAGGGTTAATGACAACATCAATTTAAAGTAAAGATTCTCAAGTCTCAAGTTATGCATATGAAGAGCTGAGCCTGATCATCACACTCTTTACGCACTTTTTAATGCTCTTCAAGTCACAAGCACAATATCAGCATCGCACGCTATAATACTAGCCCGAATATCCTTTCCAGAAGTCTGTCTCCTCGTGTGACGCTTTTAACGCTCAGTTTTCTGTTGCGAACTCACAATGCGTGCACAATAAATGGTGTTAACCAGATGTTTCACACATGACCAGCGCTAACCAGGAAGCCACTAGCGGATTATTAAAGTAAACTAAACTGCTACAGTCAGCCTCATGATTCTGGAAGAATGACAAAACAAAGCTTGCTTTAAGAAAAAAATAAAATAAAATAAAATTTCCATCAACAAGAAATTAATATAAACCAATTATAAAAACTCTCTCCGGTCTACAGAAACTGTACCTGCTATGAATCAGCCTTATTGCCTTATTGACTAGCTAGAATAAATTCTCTTAGCATGTATTACAGTGGCTAAAGGTACACCTTACTTCTGACTTGCACAAATGGGTTAATAGATTTTTAAATGACCAAACAGTTGCTTGGGAATCAGCTAGTATACGCTGTTACCTGCATCGATGAGACTGAAATAGGGCATGTTACACACAACCACAAAAAGAGTTAGCGTCAGATAAGACGAATCTCAGACGTTACAGGTGCGGGTCAGAGGATTTACAATAAAGATTATAAAATGTCAAGCAAAGACAGAGTCCAAAATCAGGAACAGGTCAAGAGATTTGCAAACAGAATTGTGCGGGCTAAGCTAAACCCAGAGCTCAGGAAATGTCAAAAGAGGAAAAGTCAAAAGTGGGCAGCAGGCAGAAAGTAAAATAAAGCATGGTGACATCAGTGCAGCTGAGAGTCTGATTCGCTGCAGTCAACTGAATGGAACTTTTTTTTTTTTTTTTTTGTGGTTTTGTGGGTATGAGAGGTGATCCGAATCAGGTTGGTGTGATTAGTATGATGGTATGACTGTGAGAGTGGGAGCGAGTCCGAGGGGTCAGCGGTGGCAGTTTGGAGGTGCTGTTGAACCCCAATCAACAACCCAGAGCCTTATAGTGGTGCTTGCTATGCAAAGTACACTATTACTATCTCACATATTATTAGTAGTAGTAGTAGTGGTGGTGCTCGCTATGCAAAGCAAACTATTACAATCTCCCTGGACTAGGGGGGGTTGAGGACCTTGCTCAAGTGGTCAACGGTGGTAGTTTGGAGGTGCTGGGGCTTGAAACACAATCAACAACCCAGAGACTTATAGTGGTGTGTGCTATGCAAAGTACACTATTACTATCTCACTTGATATTATTAGTAGTAGTAGTAGCAGTGGTTGCTATGCAAAGTACACTATTACTATCTCACTTGATATTATTAGTAGTAGTAGTAGCAGTGGTTGCTATGCAAAGTACACTATTACTATCTCACTTGATATTATTATTAGTAGTAGTAGCAGTGGTCGCTATGCAAAGTACACTATTACTATCTCACTTATTATTATTTTTATTATTATTATTAGTAATAGTAGTAGTAGTAGTAGTATTTGCAAAAGACACAAGTTGAGAGATACTTAAGAGCCATTAACAGCATATTCAGTTTTATTTTCCAACATAAACTAACCTTCATCCTCAGCTGTAATTGACAGAATGGCACTTTCATGCCACATTAGAGCCCACGCAGTGCAACATCACCAACAACAATCTTCACATTTTCCATCCATCTAGATGGCAACGAGATATGTGTGACAACCCCTTCCTGTAGATTTTCTAGCAGGGTTTGTGTACCACAGATCTTTTCTTCCCTTTTTTTTTTTTTATGGCCCTTTCTTTCTAATTAAACCATTTTTTTAACCTGTCATACAGCTTCAGGCGACACATTAACAGATTTACTTCACCGACTCCCGTATAATATGTCTCTTTTATTAAACCGCTCATAAAAGTGCTAAAGATTTTGCATATGTGCTTTATTTCAAGCAACGACATTTCCATTTCCTTGTCAGTCCGGTTATTCTCCATAAATATCTTTAGCGGAGAGATAGAGAATATGTTGAATTTATCATTATTATTATTTGATAAATTGTGCAATACATGTTCATTTTCTTCAGTTCTTAGACACCTACACATATAGTATTATCAGAAAGCAAAAACAGGATTTTATCATGTGATGCAGTGAGAAAGTATTGCACCAGGTTCCTCTCAAGGTTTCTTCCTCATATCATCTCAGGGAGTTTCTCCTAACCACCATTGCGTCTGGCTTACTCATAAATATAAACTTAAATATAGATTTTTTTAATTCTGAATTTCCATTCATGTAAAAGCTGCCTTGCGACAAGATCCATTGTTAAAATCGCAAAATCGTCCCAAAATCAAAGGCAACGTTGGTTGACTTTCCACACAGCTTTCACTGACTGAAATAAAACTAGTAAAATTTGTAAACTCGCTTCGCTTGGCTTTCCACTGGTGCAAACGAGTTTTGAACAGCTCTCGGACGTACGCGCAACTTAGCGTTCGGTTCGGTTTGTTCGTATGCTTGGCTTGGGTCAGTTCTTTGTAAGCAGCCATACAGTTTACATACGCTTCGTACCGGTCATATTTTTGGAACGGATTATCTGCATTCACATTATTGCTTGTGGGAAAATTCGTATCGCAATACAAATTTTCCCCTTAAGAACTCTCCTCCAGAACGAATTAAATTCATAGAGTGTGTCGAGTTTTCACAGAATAGTGAAAAACAAAAAATGTCCAGTAAGCAGCAGTCCTGTTGTTGGTGGAAAGGCCTTGTTAATGAGCAAGATGGCTGACAGGTACACACATGACCACACTTTATAACCAGGCTGAGGAGAAAAGCTTCTCAGAACTCAGTGGAGCTTGAGGTGGATGATATAAACTGCAACAGTAACATCGGATTCCAGTCGTTTCACCAGGTGGGTGTAGGGATAATTGCATGAATGTGCAAGTGTACAGAGTTCCTGAATGAACTGGCCATTGGTTGTATAATAAGCATACAGACTTCTACCAAAAGAATCGTCTATTTTACAATTTACTGACGGAAACGAACAACTTGTCTGGAACACTTGATGCATAAAAAATGATCAGATTTATAATATTCACAGAAAGACACTATAAACACACAGCACATTTTACCCTGAGCTTTTATTATAGAACCCTCTGTTAATCGACACAGAAATGCAGAAGTAGTCTCTAGTAGCTCACAAAACAAAAGGCTTGTAAATTCACAGACCAAAATACACACCAAGATAAGGATCGGGGCAAAGAGATAGTGCTGCGTCATTGTGAAGTCCCTTTTCGGTCTTTTTTTTTTTTTTTTTAGGACGCTTGATGACAAAATGGAAAAGTGTAGGTTTCAGGTGTTATGTAAACTACTCAGCTAAACTGTCAATGTCACCTCTGCACACGCTTTCACAAACAAGATCCCTGTTTCTGAATGTAAGCATATCATATATCATGAGGATTATCATCTGCTTTGTCTTCCAAATAAAGTGCAGTTTTAATCATATTAGAGAATATCAGTGTTTTGCTGTGTCATGAGGCACGAGGTGCGAGTGCAGTGCATACAGTAAACAGACAAAGGTCAGGTCATCTAGAAATAGCTATGGAAAGTGAAATCCAAAACATGCGAGCTAGAATAAAAGGTCAAAAACCGGAAACCAAAAACCACAGAACAAGTACATCCTAAAGGCAGGCATGGAAACACTGAACATTACTTCGCACCAAAAATATCAATCAATATACAAATAAATAAGAGCAAAGGGCGAGTGATCGGGACAATGACGGGGACGTGGGTAGAGACGAGACAGGAGCCAAAAACAGACCAGACATGGGAAAGTAAACAAAACGTAACCACATAACCCAGAAGAGCAGTAGATCTGCAGGCAGATATGCGAGCTGAGTGATTCTGCATGGCACGTGAGAGAAAATAACTCCTACTTCCGAAGCAGCCCAGCCACCCTGGGTAAAACGTCCAAGAAAAATCCAGGGTCCCAAAAAAGGAATTGTCCTTCAAGTTGACACCTCCTAGAGGAGCTGAGGAGCAGACATGGAGCATACAAGCGAGAAGCAAGCAATGAATCAACAACACCAGGATCTAGTAGCAGAGCTGGGATGAACTTACTTGCCAGGGTCAGGTAGGCGTGGCCAGGACAGCACCCCCAGCCCCAGCCCCAGGTTCAGGGGTTAGGTGTCAGGGCATGGACAGGGCCTTTCCACAAATCTGGCTTCCTATAAATCACTCTCAGGTGACATTTGAATTCTGCCACGCTTCCTAGTCCCATGTTTGCCATTGTGACCAGAGCTTCACCATTAAGCCAGCGCAACAAGAACCCCAGCTACTGCTTCTTTTCAGGCTCTCAAAGGATATTTGGTTCTGAAGCAGGAACCCGTTCAGAAGGTCTTTGATTCAGTCGAAGGGTCCGGGGGCACTGAGGCAAATAGTGCACTGAGGCAAATGGACTGAGTCTAGGGATGACTCCATAATATGAAAATAATTTAATACCCAGTCACGTAACATGATAAAATGAATAAACAATATATGTAAAAAGAAGTAAAACAATAACATTTAGAATTAATCAGCCTCATCAGACACAACCACCACAAATGATTACTCTGTTGTGCTTATTTTCAAAATCCAATCTGCCCGAGCCCTTCAAGATAACCTCCACCACTCCAAGTCATTAGCATTTTCCATGTCATTAGCAACAAAAAAAAAATGTGCATAATGAATATGAGCACGTCCGTTTGCTGGCTCTCCTTCATAGTTAGTCGAGCGCTTCGTCCGTGGAGGTGCCACTAATTGAGCAGCGTCAGAGGAAGCGTCTGTGTACCAAATGCTGAATACACATCTGTAAATAGGCACTAAACTGGAGATCATTGCTTAGAGTTTGGCAGTTTCTTGAGGCTTGTCGGTCGGATACAGCTCAAGCCCTGCACACCTCACGCTTCATTCTGTCAACAAATAAGGATGAAAGTAGTCCAAAGCAGCATAGATGGGCACATAGAGGGTCATCACTTTAAAATAAACCAGTTTTTCCTCTGTATGAGGCCTTGTCAGAACATGGATTGGCTTGTCTCAGGGTCTGGGTCGACTACTGTGGACCTGTTAAAAAAGAGAAAGAAAGATATTTATGTATATCTATTGCAGGTGTCCAATCTTACCCGAAAGGGCAGGTGTGTGTGCAGGTTTCATTCCAGCCAGTCTACTGAAAACCAAGATCAACTTATTAAACAGATGGAATCAGGTGTGTCTCCTGCTTGACTGGTATAAAAACCAATACCCACACGGTCCATTTGTCAAGAAGACTGGACAACCCTGCCCTAACGCGTTGCTCTATTGTATTGCTCTGTTGTTCTTTCAGCTGCTCCCTGTTCAGCGTCGTCACAGCGGATCATTTCAACCCTCCCATTTAATCCGGGCTTGGGACCGGCATTGAGAGTTAACTCTTTACTGCCTGCCCAGGAATCGAACCCGGGCCGCAGCAATGAGATCACGGGATCCTGCCGCTGGACCAACAGGAAGCTGCTCTATTGTATTGCTATAAAACGTCCAAAATGAGAACACTATGAAAGTGCTATTCTGAACATTAGAGAACTCTGCAAATATGTAAGAAACAAAACGTTTCACAATCAAAGACGGGGTAGATTCAATATCCTGTTATGTATTTTCCGATAACAGGACATCCCCGCCCAAAATGTTTATTTACTGAAGAATAACGCCATATATTTTCAACATCTGTGGAACAAGTTAGTTCCAGTTATAACAACCGTAAGCATATATTCCCTGATAAACTTCTCTTTTTGCTTTCTTGTAAAAACAATGCAGCTTGTCATGTTACCAAAAAAAACCACTAAGCAAAGTCCTCTGTCCTGAAGTATTTCACAGTACTTGAAACTTTCACACAAAGAGCTGACACTAGTGACACTTCCGGAAACAATTACTAGAAGTCTCATTTACGTTTAAAGCATTTGGCAGACAACCATATCCACAGTGACCTACATTTATCTCTTTTTTTTTTTTTTGTCACAGCTGAGCTGTTAATGATCTCGCCCAAGAGACCAGCAGGGGGAGCATGGTGGTGTTGGAATTTAAACTTTCATGAATGGCAGTCCAACATCTCAGCCACTTTTCCCTAACAAAAAAATTGTTTTGGACCAATTAGTTCCAGTCCACTATTTTGACCAGCACTGTAAGAGTGTTTATATTTCCAGATGTTTCACTGTGTCCATCACGTCACTCATCAGTGTTTGCCTTGTAGAAAAATATCACAGTTACTACCATAGACATCAACACCAGACACGGCAAACAATACTTTACAGGAAAATAAATTTTGAGCTTGTTGTAGATGTAAGTGAAAAGGAATACCTGGGGCACCGATTTCACCACAAGCACGATTAACAGGAATGTACAGATCGATGCGAGCTAACTAGCCAGCTAATAAACATGCAATAACGTGAGTGAGATCTATTTCCTCTAGTGGAGCAAAAATAAACAAAACATTTGGCCATATTTGTCTGAAATGTCAGATACTGATTATTAATGTCATGTTTATAGAAACGTTATTGTTGAATTATATGTTTAACCACACTTTATTTATCCACAAAGGTTTTCATTCATGTTTAACATGTTGTTCAGAAGACTTTTATTATATAAAGCTCCTGTTTGGCTGGGATAATAACCTCCACCCCCTTAGCTTGCTTTGCAGCCAAGACTTCCTGATCATCCCTGCTGTTTCAACAGCCTGTTACATGGAGCAATACCTTTCATGTCCACCAGAGGTCACAGTCACCAGAAGTCTGACTTGATTTTCATGGTGTACGGTCTATTCTGTCAAACTACTCAAAACAATAAACACTTAAATAATAGTCACAGGAGGTGAGAAAAGGAAAAAGTAGCAACCAACCTTGTCTGCAGATCTGCTTCTGGTACACCTCCCATATTTCCTAGGTTTCATGCCTGGAAAATTTCTTATTATGTTAAGGCTTCGCCTTTTATAATAATTCCCATTATTTTCTATTTTCAGCTTCTTTTAAAATTCCCCTCCTTTATTATTCTTTCCTTTTCTTTTTTAACGCCATGCCAGCTTCTATAGCTATATTCATGGCGAGAGTCAGTTTTTGTTATTAAAACTATATGAGATGTTTAAGATAAATTTTTTAAGAACTTTAAAACTAAATTTGGGTTTCCCTTCTTTATTATTATCCAATTGTTGTCGAATTTCCCGTATTTTCGTCCTCACTTCACCCAGTGCACTACTCATGTTTCTCTCTCTATCCTTCTGAACTGAGGACACTTTCCTTGGGCCTGTTTTGTGTGACTTTTATCATGTGTAAATGTTTTCTTCCTTTTTTTTCCATCCCTTCTCGTTTAGTCATAATAGAATCACTTTAATTCATTCTGTGTCTGGGTGTTAAGTGTTACTAAGGCTTAAATCATTACCTGCTATTGTTCCCTTCTGGCTTATTTAATCAGATACTATTGTTCAGAATTCAAGTTAAGATTCGTCATCTAAATCTGCAAAGTCTTACTGATTACAGTAATCCCAGTCTTCTTCCTCTGACCATCAGCCTTAGATTCAACCTATTCAGTCACAATTAGCCTCCTATTACTTTATTGAAACAAATAACTAAATCCAATTTTCTTTCCCACAATGGTTAATGAAAACCTCACCTGTTGTTCTTCTATTGCTCGTCAGTTTAAACAATTCTAACAATCATGGCCAAGCTTGATGAAGTCCATGCGACTTGTGAGGCAGTAACACACTCTGGATCGGATGCCTGTCCACTTCACGGTTCCGAGTTCCTAAACTCCTTCACATCTAGAGGCCTTTTAGAGTAGCCAAACAACGTACAGTCTGTTTTTGGAGGTTGAAGGATACTGGAAAACTCATGCAGATATGGAGAAAACATGCAAAACTCCATAGAGACAGTGACCCAAAGCTCAAGGTTGAACTGGGGACACTTAAGCTGTGAGGCAGCAATGCTATAATATTTGAAGCTGTATAATATTTGACACCATAATGAACCTAGATTTTTGGATCCCAGTCTAAGTCTAAGTGAAGCACTTATTTTCAACCAAAACAATCTAGCAAATCTTAATGCAAGGTTAATCTCACCTGACTCATATGTACTGTGTGGCCATGAGTAGTACCATGCCCATGTGCCTTGGCATGTTTGTGAGGGTTCGCTTGCATGGGTCTTGCATGTCTGGTCGTGTTTGGAGGTCTGTGTCCATGATGCACGACCACAGGCCGTCTCGTGACGTGAACTGGGTTTACAGTATGTGATTTGTGCAAATGCTTTCGAGGTAGCCTTTTAAACTCCGCTGGGTGCAGAACTGGAGGGGGATCTGGAGCAACTTGACCAGCCCGGTTGATCTGCCTTGCAGGAAGAGTTTGAGCAGGTGCGGACTGAGTTCCAGGGTGCTGCAATGCAGCTTGTGTCTGTTGAATCCGGTTAACAAAGGGGTTGGGAGTCTGGCTGGTGTGCTGCTGCAAAGCAACCCGAGTTAGCATAAGGGAGTTGGGAACGGCAGCATTAAGAGGACCTGACTGCCTTTGATCTGAACCTGCCTGTCTGATCAAATGTGATGGCTGAGCAGGCTGCATTTGAACTGTTTGATGTTGAGGAACAGGAACTGTTCTGTTCATATTGTCCATGCCATATCTCTGAGACGTGATGTTTTGTCGAGCTGTCCGACTTTGATGGTCAGCACGTGGCTGAGCAATCACGTTAGGCTGTGTGACCTGTCTTGGCGCTTCCCGATCAGCTCGAGAGCGTCTCTGGGCGGCACTGTGAGCAAGCTGTCTCAGAAAGTTTCTTCTCGAAGCTCTGGAAATGTTCCGCACCTGTTCATTCGCAGGTGACCTCCAGGGTCTTAGAGCTGGAGCTGAATGTGAACCCTCTGAATCTAATGAACTGTTTTGCTGTGTCGAATTTTGGGATTCGTAGCTGTCCACTTGAGGATTCGGGTATGCGGGTGTACCGTGTATACGGTCCCACGGCATCTGACGTGGGTGTGTATCATCATCTGAGTAGTCGACGGAGAGCTCGTGACCTAACTGTGTCCGAGTCTGCGCCGAGTAATTATGTGTGTCTTCGGTATTCCGCCTTGACCGTGTCTGGTTGGTGGCATGGTGGTCACTGTGTTGTCCATTTCTTAAAGTGCTATTGTAGGCAGGCTGTGCTGTATTATGGATGTTATCCATCCAAGTCTGAGGATTTGAGTGTGACCCGCTGACATGACGGGGATTTGAGCGACTAGTGATCACAGACTCCTGTTGGATGGCATTGCTTTGCTGATCGCTAAACTGCATGGTGTTCTGGTTGGGCCCTGAAGAAGGCTGAGGTGCATTGAGACTTACTTGCACAGTGTGAGGTTGTGTGGTGGCATTCTGATGCTGTGGTAGTGTATTAAGGTTTATAAGGACCGTGTGAGGTCCTGGCTCAGCATTGCCAGTCTGTATGAGAATATTTGGGTTGTGTTGGCCCACTTGTTGGAAAGAGTTGTGTGGATTTGAACTTCCATTCCACTGGCTATGGTGTAAGTGGGCATTGGAGTTGACGTTGGCATTATTTGTGAACATGCCCGTATTAAGATTGCCACTGCTTTGAATGGCACCGGTGTTGGTTGTTCTGTTTTGCATCAGTATATCGTTGTGTTGGTCAGTGGTTTGTTGATTCTTTGACCGATTTATTCTGTTATAGTTGTGCAGCGGTGGGTCAGGTTGGCCACCCTGGCTAAGAAACCCAGCATTATCATGACCATTCTGTGGAGCTGGAAGAAACTGAGAAAGGGAATAAAATCACATGGGTCACTTCTAAATTGTGTAACCATGGCAAACGTATAAGTGTGGATGTTTTCTTACTGTTGGCCTATTGTTTGGGTTTTCCTTCCTCTGTGCGATAACTGTACTGAGTCTCCGATCAACTGCAACAGATAAAGCTCATAAATTTCCCTGAAGTCTAAAAAATGTTATTCACACTCAGACACCATGGAGGAGGAGTTTTACCATTCCGCTGACGTAGTAGCAGTATGATGGCGACAATAATCAACACAAGCACGACGAAGCAGGCAACGACTATCCCGGCAACCGCGCCTACACTTAGACACGTTGCTATAGTGAGGAACAAATGTTGTGTTAGTAACAACTATTCACCAAAGCACAGAGAAGGAAAAGAACAGGGAGAAGAGGCATGAGGTGATCCCTACCTTGCTTTAATCATTAAAATACACATTAGTTTTATGACAGATACCCCATATTTCTGGGGGCATTTATTTGTGGAAGATGCTTATAAATGTTTTATCATAAATGGTCATCTCACAGCTAAAATACCATCCTATGATGACGTCTAACTAGACAATGCAGCATATTTTAGTTGTTACTGTCCGTCTTACTCACATAAGCGGAACATGCTTTGAAATGACGCTAAGAAAAATGGAGACAAACCCTTTCAGAAAGCAATGAGTGAGATTTGAAACTGAGTCATACTTGAACATGGGTACTGCTAACACTTTAAAGTATAATGAAGAAGTTAACAGCAATACCCTCAGTAGCAGTTTGTCTGTATGAAGTTACTGTACTGATAACATGGGAAAAGCTGCTGTACCTGAACAACCAGTAAACACACTGAAGCAGTGTTTACATGTAAACAAAAATGTGTATAGGTCAAAAAGACAAGCTAGACGAGGAAGAAGAAAAAAGTGATAGTGATAAACATGGTGTAAAATATAAATGCTATAATCTGATGATTTATGAAAATGAATCAGATATGTATTATTTTCTATTACATTTCATCTCCTGTAAGCATTCGAGGAAAACAAACACACACACACACACACACCTGTCACTAACAGATCTAGCATCAAGAACTCACCTACGACGTTAAGGCTCGTCTGCTGCTGCGTCGTTAGTGTCGTGATGCTGTTACGTGCTATGCATGTGTATTGCCCACTCTGATTGGTTGAGAAAACCTGCAAATTCAGCGTGCCACCGTTTGCCTGGCTGGTTGTCAGTGGGAGACCATTGAATTGCCACGACAAGAGAGCAGGGGGCAGAGAGACAGATGTGCAGGTGAGCTGGACCGTCTGTCCGACGATGGTGTCTCCTCCACCGACACACTCCGAGGAGGTTCTGGTCACCTGAGGGGTGTCCGGGCCATCTGAAGCAGATCCAAAATTATAACTAACTATAGACCAAGATCAAACCTGCCATTTATCTCCAAGATCCTAGAAAAGGCTGTAGAACAGCAGTTATGTTCATACTTGCATAGGAATAACATTCATGAAATGTATCAGTCAGGATTTAAACCTCATCACAGCACAGAGACAGCACTGGTTAAAGTGGTCAATGACCTGTTACTGGCTTCTGATCAGGGTTGTGTCTCCTTACTGGTGCTACTGGATCTTAGTGCAGCTTTTGACACCATTGACCACACTATTCTACTTGATAGGCTAGAACATGCTGTTGGTGTTAAAGGAACAGCCCTCTCCTGGCTGAGGTCTTATTTGACTGACCGTTATCAGTTTGTAGATCTAGCTGGTGACCTCTCTGTGCATACCAAGGTTATGTTCGGTATTCCACAAGGTTATGTCTTAGGCCCACTGCTTTTCTCCTTATATACACTACCCCTTGGAGCAATTATTCGTAAACATGCCATTATTCCACTGTTACGCCGATGACACACAGCTATATGTTTCAGCGAAGTCAGATGAGAGACACCAGCTTATTAAGAACGAAGAATATGTAAAGGACATTAGACATTGAATGGCCACTAACTTCCTCCTGCTTAACTCTGACAAGAAAGAGGTGCTAGTACTAGGACCACGTGCAGCTAGAAGTAAGCTTTCTGATAACAGAGTAACAGTGGACGGTCTTTCTGTTTCATCTCATCCAGCATTAAAAGATCTTGGTGTGATTATTGACTCTGGTCTATCGTTTGAAGCTCATGTAGATAATATCACTAGGGTAGCCTTCTTTCATCTCAGAAATATTGCTAAGATAAGAAATATGATGGCACTTTATGATGCAGAAAAACTAGTTCATGCTTTTGTTAGCTCTAGGTTGGATTATTGCAATGAACACATATCTCCTATTTTAGCCACACTACATTGGCTCCCAGTCAAATTTCGCATTGTTTATAAAATACTGCTTATTGATCTATAAAGCACTAAACGGTCTCGCGCTGCAGTACCCGAGTGATCTTTTAGTCTTTTATGATCCGCCACGCCTCAAATGGGTGCAGATTATTTGGTAGTACCTCAAGTAGCAAAGGCTACAGCGGGGGGTGGAGCTTTTTCTTTCAAAGCCCCACAGTTATGGAACAGCCTTCTAATTAGTGTTCGGGATTCAGACACAGTCTCAGTCTAGGCTGAAGACACATTTGTTTAGTCAAGATTTTAATATATAGTTTTCTTAGGTAAAGGAGAAGATCTGGCATAGAGTGTCTGGTGTACTGGGATGTTTGGATGCTGTCACCTTACCACCCTCGCAAGTCGCTCAGGTTTGCTGACTGTGACTGCTCAACTTATAACAAAGTATATAATTCTCAATAACTCAAAATTATATGAGGTATTTTTAGTTAACTGATGAAATAAAGGTAAACAGTTTTGACAGAAGGTTCTTTTTTTTTTTTCAGCCTATATCGTTTCATTATAATTTTAAAATCCCAGTACAATCCTTTTATCCCAATATAATCACAAATAGTCAAGTTTTCATGGATGGGAATGTTGCCTAATAATGCTAGTAACGCTAATAACGAAGTCAAACAAATGAATTAGCTTCTTTTTTTTTTTTTTAACCAAACGCTGGCTTCATTTAAAGTGCTGTACGGCTGGAACGCGCGCATAATGAGAACGGAATGAAAGTTCAAAAGCAGACATAACACAAAAGATGAAAAGCAAACATCATCTAAAGGCTCTAAAGAAACCGTGACAGAACACCAAACGCATGAGGAGACAGTAATTAAGTATAAGACAATTACTCTTGAGATTAATGCATATATGACAGACTCGTTCTATAAAAGAATGAATAATAAATATGCACAGTAAATATTAGATTTTTAATTATTATATTTAAAGTTAGCACCTTTCCAAGGCCCAAGAACGTTCCAAATGTGTTCCAGTTGGAAATTATTAAGTAATTACTTAAAACTACCAAAATGCTTTTGAATACTGCAATCTGATTGGTCAGAAGGTGTTGATTAAATTCTAATAACAGCATCTCTGACAATAGTTTAACTATTAGGTTTATATGAATGCTTTGTCATTTCTATAGCAACAGCAAATTCACTGAGACGCCCCACATTTACAAGAAGATTAACTAAAAATGTGTTGTAAATTATCACATTACGGTGGAACCCCGCCATACGAATTTAATTCGTTCTGGAAGCGAGATCTTAAGGCGAAGACTCGTAATGCAAAAATAATTTTCCCATGAGAAATAATATAAATGCAGATAATCCGTTCCAGCCCCCGAAAAATATGACCAATATTACGAATACGAAGCATATGTAAACTGTATGGCTGCTTACAAAGAACTGACCCAAGCCAAGCATTCCGTGTCAAGGGTCCTCACAGGAAGTCGTGCATTAAGCTTGGGATTAAAATAGAACAGACCACCCACGCCACCAATCTGTCAACAAAAACCACACCCGAAAAATCACCTAGCTTTTGACTGCATGCAATGCTGTAACACTGGTATTGTGGGTGAAGTTCTTAAAATTCTTAAACTCACTTCGGTAAGCCTCGTTCGACTTTCCACAAACACAAACATGTTTTAAACGGCTCCTGGAAGTATGCACAACGTAGGTTCGTTCGTATGCTGAAAATGCTTTGGATGCCGATGCAAATTTCTTGCAAAATGTAAATTCCTAAGGCGGAAACTCTTAAGGGAGGGCATTCGTATGCTGTGAATGTAACTACAATTGGATAAATTGCTGGTGTAAAATACAGCTCAAGAAATGCGGTTATATAACATAACAGATGACCTCGTTGTTTTTTATTCTTCATTTTTATCCCTACCCAGATATCTGTGTTAGACTCACAGTAAACGGTGAGGCTTGCCGTGGCAGTCTTGCTGCTGACGGGGTTGCTGACGGTGCAGGTGTATTGTCCGGCATCGTTCCTATTCACAGGCCTGATAATCAGAGACCCAGCGTTGACGATGAAGCGAGAGTCTGAGGGAAGATTGGTGCTACCTTTACCCCATGTCACGCTGATGTTGGTGCCTGAAGTCCAGCTGCAGGTTAAGGAAGCGTTGCCTCCCTCGATGGTCACAGACGGCACGACCAGGCTCACTTCTCCCACAGCAACTGAACAGGAGGATCAGGAAAGATCATTTACAGACATTAGAGTATAGAATACTTTTAACATGGTCTTTTTCTTGATAATATCTTATGCTTTTTAGCTTAGCCTATCAGAGCAAAACTGGCCAGGGATAAGCAATTACCACAACCAACAATTTAAATAATAAGACAGAGTTTATGACTAAATCATGCTTCTCCCACAAATTAGTTTAATGTGTATGTACTCCTCACATGAAAAGATTTTAAGACAATACATTTCTGCGTCACTCATTTGTGCTATTATGATTATTGTCTTTATATAGTACAAGCTTGGTCAATGCTTATCTACCTTAAATACTTGCTCCACCCATATTGGGTTTTGTCCAACCAGGATTTCCCGTAAGTATCTAAACGTGCCTGGCATCATCCTTCTACAAACAGGAAATCTGACTGTACAGAGATGAGACTGCAAATTTTTACCCTTATCGCCAGACACCAAGAACCAGTTTGAAGTTGCTATTTAGTTTCACCTCATTTCATTTTAGAACGCTCAGACTCAAGAGGAAATAAGCACAATGATCAGGCATAACATTATGACCACTGAGAGGTGAATAAGACTGATGATCTCCTCATCATGGCACCTGTTAGTGGGTGGGATATATTAGGCAGCGAGGGAACATTTTGTCCTCAAAGTTGATGTGTTAGAAGCAGGAAAAATGGACAAGTGTAAGGATTTGAGTGAGTTTGACAAGCACCAAATTGTGATGGCTACATGACTGGATCAGAGCATCTCCAGAACTGCAGCTCTTGTGGGGTGTTCCCGGTCTGCATGGTTCTCGCATGGTTTCTTGCTTTTTTTCCACGCTAAATCACTGGTGGTATTGCACTCTGTGGCTGAATTTTTAAATGATTGAATTAATTCATGGAATATAACATGCCGCCCAACATCATCGCTAGTGAATCCAAAATAATTCCACACCACGGATATTTCTTTTCTGTTCTAATTCTTGATTCTATCTGATGTTTCTGTATCAGCGCACATGTTTGTGAACTTAACATGGCGGGTTAGACAAGCGGACAATCAGGTTGTTGATAAGGACACGCCTACAGACCTGTTAAAACATTATCGCAATGCAACATGTAATAAACACCCCTTAAGCACACAGAATAATGTAAGTAGATTTTTTTGTAATCCCAGCGTTGAACGCCTGTAATCGTAATCGCGATTAGAAAATCAATAAATTGTGCAGCCCTACTGGCCCGTGTGATCCGATCCAACAGACGAGCTACTGTTGCTCAAATTGCTGAAGAAGTTAATGCTGGTTCTGATAGAAAGGTGGCAGAATACACAGTGCAGGACGGGTCAGGGCTGCTTTGGCAGCGAAAGGGGGAGCAACACAATATTAGGCGGGTGGTCATAATGTTATGCCTGATCTGTGCATAATTAATACATTTTCCTACCAAAAACGGACAAGGTGACAGAGCGCGAGTTGGTGGACAGTCCGGTGGGAGCGGACGGCGTTACGACGGCCGTGTAGTTTCCAGCGTCGCTGAGTTGGCTGCTGCTGATTGTGAGCTGGGTGGCACTAATGCTCACTCTGCCTTGGTACTGGGCAATCGGATTAAGAACAGCCTGGTTGTTGATCCACTGGCCCAGAGTGCCTCCTCCAGGAGCGAGCCATGTGATGGAGAAGATATTGGAGATGGTCTGCACTGTAAAAACAGCATTGGTTCCTGTAGCCACCAGCACAGGGGAGCTCTGGAACTGAATGGGAACTGGGTCCTGACATGACGTCAGAGGAAGCACTGAGGAAAAAGAAATCATTTTATTTAAATAAACCTTTTTCTACTTACTTGGTTTAAACAACGGACAAATTACTAGCGCTCATAATTCTTTGGATCTACAGTGTGCATTTATAGTATTTTAGGATTAATTTAATTTCTTAAGATATATACTTTTTTTGTTTTTTCTAATCTTCTACATTCGATGTTGCTCTAGTTTCACCCTAACAAGCTGTTATCTTTGCCATTATTTTGGACATGAGAGTGCACACTATATGACCAAAAATATGTGGACACCCCAGTTTGGTGAAGTCTCATATATGAAAGTAATGGTGAGGTGTTTTCACATACATTTGACCATACAGTGTATGTTTAACTCTGAAAAATGACTAAAAGCAGTGACTTGTTTCATGAAGGCAGCAATGTGAATGACTGAGTAATAACAGCAAGTGACAAGTTGACAGTTAATAGCTGTAAGGCATATTTGTTCTGTGCTGCACCACCTCTGTGCTCTGTGCGGTAAGACTCGTGGTGGTGGCTTGTGTGTATACATCAACACGGAATGGTTCTTGTTTCTAACTACTATTCATCACTAGTGGAGATGCAGACCTTTTTATTTACCCCGGGAATTCACCACGGTATTCATTTTCGGAGTGTACATTCCACCCAGCGCTAATGCTAAGGAGGCTCTGTGTGAGCTCTACGGAGCTATTACGGAGCTGCAGAATGTTCTGAAAGTCTGTTCTCCCTAAATTGCATCAGCATGTGGATTTTGCGGTAAGAGGGGCGAACATTCCTGGCACATATCGTGCGGACCCCCGTCCCCACCTCGGCTACTCAGACCACATCTCTGTCATGTTGATTCCAATGCACTCGTCAGACGCACCAAACCGGTTCTGAAACAGGTTAAAACCTGGCCAGCAGGAGCCTTCTCCACTCTACAGAACTGTTTTGAGTGCACTGACTGGAACACGTTCAGGGAGGCTGCAACCAACAGCGATACCACAGACTTGGAGGAATACACTTGGAGGAAGTCCATCACACGCTCAAACCAGAAGCCGTGGATGACCGCAAAGCTGTGTGCGCTGCTAAAATCCAGAGAGTCTGCTTTCAGAGCTGGAGACAAGGACGCCCTAAGCACAGCACGGCCCAAACTGTCTCGAGCCATCAGGCAAGCAAAGTGCGCACACTCCCAGAGAATCCACGGCCTCTTCCAGAGCAGCGGTGACACTCGGCGCATGTGGCAAGGCATCCAGTCCATCACCAACTACAGGCCAGCTCCACCTGCCTGTGATAGTGATGCCTCCCTTCCAGATGAGCTGAACAACTTCTACGCATGGTTTGAGGCACGAAATGACGTGACAGTGAAGAAGACCATCCCTCCTGCAGAGGACCAGGTGCTCTGTCTCACCACAGCTGACGTGAGGAAAACTCTATGCAGGGTTAACCCACAGAAACCCACAGTTAACACCATCATCCCCGTGCCGAAGATGTCTCCAGTGTCCTGTCTCAATGACTACTGTCCCGTTGCACTCACACCCATCATCATGAAGTGCATCGAGAGGCTTGTCATGAGGCACATTAAGAACCTGCTGCCACCTTCACTTGACCCCATGCAGTTTGCATATCGTCCAAATCGCTCCACAGACGTTGCCATCAGCACAACCCTCCATCTGGCCCTCACACACCTGGACAATAAAGACACTTATGCACGAATGCTGTTCATAGACTTCAGTTCAGCATTCAACATGATCATTCCTCAGCAAAACTGAGAAACTGAGCCTGCTGGGCACCAACACCTCCCTCTGCAACTGGATCCTTGATTTCCTGACTGGAAGACCTCAGTCAGTCCGGGAACAGCATTGCCAGCACCACCACACTGAGCACTGGAGCTCCTCAGGGCTGTGTGCTCAGTCCACTGCTGTTCACTCTGCTGACTCATGACTGTGCAGCAATGCACAGTTCTAATCATATCATTAAGTTCGCCGATGACATGACCATGGTGGGTCTCATCAGCAAGAACAACAAGTCAGCATACAGAGAAGAGGTGCAGCCTGGTGTAGAGCCAACAACCTGTCTCTGAACATCGACAAGACTAAAGAGATGGTTGTTGACTTCAGAAGAACACAGAGTGACCACTCTCCACTGAACATCGACGGGTCCAACGTGGAGATCGTCAAGAGCACCAAATTTCTTGGTGTTCACCTGGCAGAGGACCTCACCTGGTCACTCAACACCAGCTCCATCACCAAGAAAGCCCAGCAGCGCTTCTACTTCCTGCAAAGCTTGAGGAAGGCTCATCTTCCACCTCCCATCCTGGCTACCTTCTACAGAGGGACCATCGAGAGCGTCCTGAGCAGCTGCATAACTGCCTGGTTTGCACCGTCTCTTAATTACTTCTACTGATATATTCACTGTCCTAACCTGTTTCTATCCGTCTTTGCACCCACTGTTAACACTGTTTTTTGCAGAAGAGTCGGCGTTATATGTGTTGTTTGTCTGCACTGTCTTGTCATCTTTGTCTTGTGCACTTATGTTGTCTAACAAGTCAAGAGAAATATTAGACAGCACATGCGGGTCATTTCTGTCTGGAAGTGCCGAGCTCTTGTGTTGTGTGAAAACATTTGCCTGAAACACTTTCTGGAATATTTTTTTATTGTATGATTATTATCCCTACACAAAGTAACTTTCATCTGGAGTATCTTTTCGCATTGTTCGGTTGCTCGATATAACAGTAATCGACCGGTATTATCACGATTAATATTGTGCAGCCCTCGTTACATTTTTTACGCACTCATTAAAGCTTTCAGATAAGTAAGGAAGAACAGAAACCGAAGGATACCTGCCAAAATTATGACCAGAGATGGACACGGCAATGCATTCATCTCAGTCTGGACGAGCTAAAACAAAAATAAATAAATAAATAAATAAATAAAAGGAAAAAGTAAACAGTAAACAAACACATTAGTTTCCAGGAACTAACGTCTCAAAGCACGTTATATGCAAAATACATTGAAATTACACACAAAGCAAGGCCTTTCGCGAGATTATATTATGATTATGATCTTATTTCAACCTTCGTTTTGATTAGGAAAACTGCTCATATACTCACTTTGACTCTGACTTTTATTAGCCGTCATGTTTCGGTCGCACCTTGCCCAAAGAGCCACCGCCGTTTCCACCGGGCTCAATCACAATTGCACGTACCGAGCACTACATAGGGTCTGGAAAGGCTATTTCGTCGCGCCCTACGTAGGGCGCTTGTGTAGGGGTTAGCCCTGCGTTTGGGCGTCTCTCTTCCTGATTTTCCAGTTTGGTCTGAATGAAATGACACCTGTTACAAACAGCATAGCGCTCAGGCTAACATGTTTACGTCAGAGAAACTGTTCTGTTCATGATCTGTATGAACATATGAACTGTATTACATGAACGCCTATTAACTTTTTTTTTTTTAGCATTCTTTTAGCCCAAATGTGTGCGCCTGTACATCGTGGCTAAAAACAGAAAGGTTTCATAGAATGTGTATGCATATAGTTATACACACACCGAGCAGGCATAACATTATGACCACTTACAGGTGCCGTGAATAAGACTGATGATCTACTCATCATGGCACCTGTTAGTGGGTGGGATATATTAGGCAGCAAGTGAGCATTTTTCCCCTCAAAGTTAATGTGTTAGAAATTGTGATGGCTGGACGACTGGATCAGAGCATCTCCAAAACTGCAGCTCTTGTGGGGTGTTCCCGGTCTGCAGTGGTCAGTATCTATCAAAAGTGATCCAAGGAAGGAAGTGGTGACAGGGTCATGGGCGGCCAAGGCTCACTGATGGACATGGGGAGCGAAGGCTGGCCCGTGTGATCCGATCCAACAGACGAGCTACTGTTGCTCAAACTGCTGAAGAAATTAATATTGGTTCTGATAGAAAGGTGTCGGAATACACAGTGCATGACAGTTTGTTGTGTATGGAGCTGCATAGCTGCAGATCAGTCAGGGTGCCCGTGCTGACCCCTGTGTGCACCATCGAAAGCGCCAACAATGGGCACATGAGCATCAGAACTGAACAGAAGAGCAATGAAAGAATGTGGCCTGGTCTGATTTTAAGTCACATGGATGGCCGGTTGCGTGCGAGTCGCTTAGCAGGGGAACAGATGGCAGGATGCATTATGGGAAGAAGGGAAGCCGGCGGAGGCAGTGTCATGCATTGTTGCAGACCATGTACACCCTTTCATTACACCACTCAGCCTTAAGATTATGACCACCTGCCTAATACTGTGTTGGTCCCGCTTTTGCTGCCAGAAACAGCCCTGATCTGTCGAGGCATGGACTCCACTAGATCCCTGCTGTGGGAAAGGGTGTGCAGGATCTGCAACAATGCTTAGGTAGGTGGTACGTGTCAACCCCCCACAAGAGCTGCAGTTTTGGAGATGCTCTGATCCAGTGGTATAGCCATCACAATTTGGCCCTTCATTTTTCCGGGTTCTAACACCTCAACTTTGAGGACAAAATGTTGACTTGCTGCCTAATATATCCCACCCACTAATGAGGAGATCATCAGTGTTATTCACTTTCGCCTTTAACAATCACCAGCCATCCTCCATTCTTGAATGCAATATAAAGGTAAATATCATCTTTAATGGAAAAATTAATCTCTTATTCTTTTTTTGCCAATCATGAACACAGACATGTATTCATACTAAGCTGAGTTTTATTGCACATAACCTAGTATTAAGATGTGGAATATGCTGTTATGTAACTTATCTTGTTTTGTACAGAAAGTTCTAACTGGTGTCTTTCTTCTGCAGCCATGCTCTGCCGTTGGCCCAGGCCCGTCGACTGATAAGAAACCTGTTGAGATTCATTTTTTTCATTTGTTTTTGCCATTGTTACTGGGCAGGGGTGGCAGAACTCAAGAAAGTGCATGAGAAAACACTGTATAAAAAAGAGAGCACAAAAAGAGAGCACTTCTCTCTGCAGAGAATACGTTTATTGAATTTGCTTTGTACACAACTCCTCTGTGATTTTAATTTATTTAATTCATTGCCATGTTTACAGTTTCAGTGTACTTTTAACCTTTAACCAGTTTACAGTACCCTGGTTAGAAAATGTTATCTATGTTCATACATCGTGCCAGCTGTTATAAATGTTATAAATACATGTTATAAATAAACAACAGCTCTAAAAGTACTGGCAGCTGTAGTCTCTAGTATTTTACTGTGAACAGTAGAGTACTGTAATGCAAAAACAAAACACACAACTGCCAGTATTTTACTGAGAGAAAATTTGATATCCGGCATCAGATTTCAGTGGAACTTCCTGTACATCCAGTTGGAGTTATCCGAGAGAAGTTTAGCAATATGTCAGGAGCAGTTCCTGCTAGGCAAATATATCACCATGTAAAGCCACTACTAATAACATAATATAGATTACACCCCTAAACAAAGATGCAAACAACCTTGTCTGAAACTCAGTATACCGGACCACGGCTTGTTGAAAAGCACACTCTTTTTCCTAACATAGGAGAGGATAAGAAAAAAGCAAGCACACTGGTAAGAGTCCTTTTTTTAATATTTTAGCTTTGAAAATACAATTTACTACTTTTAAAGTAATAAAGTAATAATAAAGATCCAATACACTGGTCAAAATGGCTGGTCAAATGATTCGCAAACAAGCATTTCTACAGTGTTCACACTATTAATAATGTTTGTTAATATCGATATGCTTAGAATAAATGTCTATTTGTAGTTTAGGTCTTTTATTTTGGCATGTTTTGCAAGTTTATTTAAGTGTAAATGATTTTCAGATCATTTTAGTTGCAAGTAGTTCAATCTGCTATCTGCTTTACCTGTAACATAAGGAGTTAAACTCCTTAAAGTTAACCAAAATTGTTTCAATTTGATTGTTTAGTGGGAATTGAAGCTATAAAACTCAAAATATTCTGACTTGATATCTTGATTTTTCTGTTTCCACTGTTCATCATTTAGTGCACAAGTCATAATGAAGTGGACATACGATCTCAGAGGTTTGGTCTTGGCCGTCTACAGCATAATACTGATCACAGGTCTTCCAGGCAACCTGCTGTCCCTCTACGTCTTAATCCAAAAGGTGAAACAAGAGGCCAAGCCCATTGACATGCTCCTCCTCAGCCTCAACATCTCGGATTTGATTTTCCTCATTTCCCTTCCCATTCGCTATAAAGAGGCAGCTGATATGGAATGGACAATGAGCCACTTCCTCTGTCCTCTAGCAACTTACATCTTCGCGATTAACTTTTACAATAGCACCCTCCTCTTAATGGCCATTAGTGTGGAGCGTTATCTGGGAGTGATCTTCGCTATCAGGTACAAACTCAAGCGGCATCTTCGACATACCATCATCACCAGTGTTATTATTTGGGTGGTCAACATGGCCCACTGCAGTATTGTTTTGTACCTGCAGTACAACTATTCGGACAAAAGCAATGCCGGCGTTGATCCGACAAACCAGACCAGCTGCTACTGGAACTTCACTCAAGAACAGCTGAAAATCCTGCTGCCTGGGCGTCTAGGGGTGTCCATATTAGGCATTTTTATACCCATTATAATCTGCTGCTTTTGCTACATCAGCATCATTCTCAGACTCTCCCAGGCAGACAACATCAAGCCCATGAAGCGTTGTAGAGCCATTGGGCTTGCCATATCCACCCTTTTGGTTTTTATGATTTGTTTCGTGCCCCTCGGAGTGTCCTTTGTAGAAGGTTTCATTGGTTGGTACAGTCCTTGGTGGAGAGTGCATGTCATGCTCTTTAGCAGCTTCAACGCCTGCTTGGACCCGTTTGTTCTCTATTTCTCCTCTAAATCAGTGCAGAAAACATTTAAAGACTGTGCTCAAAGCTTCTTCATGTGGCTGCAACTCCTCCAATTAAGAATAAATCTAAAGGTATCTGCCAATAACAGCTCTGATCAGATCCAGCTGCAAATGACGTGAGCCATACAACATCCCCACACTGATGAGTGAATTCCTCCAACTGTAAGGAATAAAAATCTATTTTAAGAAAAAAAAATAAAATGCAGTGGCTGATTATTTTCCTGTAAAACTATGGGGACACATTATTGACACCAAAATAGACCTGGGGACACCTTAGGGACACCAAAATAGACCTGGGGACACCTTAAGGACACCAAAATAGACCTGGGGACACCTTAAGGACCCAGAATCATACACGGGGACACCTTAAGGACACAAAAATAGACCTGGGGACACCTTGAGGACCCAGAAACAAACATGGGGACACATTAAGGACACCAAAATAGACCTGGGGACACCTTGAGGACCCAGAAACATACATGGGGACACCTTAATGACACCAAAATAGACCAGAGAACACCTAAATGACACGAAAATCGACATGGGGGCACCTTAATGACACAAAAATGGACACGGGGACACATTGAGCACCCGAAAACAGACCTGGGGACACCTTGAGCACTCAAAAAGCAGACATAGGGACACCTCAAGGACAGCAAAATAAACCTGGGGACACCTTAAGGACCAAGAAACAGACCTGGGGACACCTTGAGCACTCAAAAAACAGACATAGGGATACATTAAGGACACCAAAATAGACCTAGAGACACCTTGAGCACACAAAAACAGACCTGGGGGGCACCATGAGCACCCAAAAACAGACATGGGGACACCATAGGGACACCAAAATAGACACGGGGACACCTTGAGCACCTAAAAACACACCTAGGGACACCTTAAGGACACCAAAATGGACCTGGGGACACCTTGACCAGCTGCTTTAATTTTATGCTACAACAATTTATCAGTGATTACAAATGATCATTTAGCAATGAACTATAAACCATATTTTGGCAGTTTAAAGGTGCATTTAATATCATTGTTTGTCCATGGTATTACTGCTACAGTATAAACAGCTCTCTCATCTTTTAAAAGCCCCCAGAGAGCTCAAACTAGAGACCTCTTCCATAAATGTTACATAAACATTTGCTTACCAAATTCTTCACCGTAATGACCAATGGACATGACAGCGTATCCAAATGAGTGCATTTACTATTAATTGCAGACGGAAATAATGTCCCAGGCATGCTGTTAAACCACCCACTGATTAGAAAAATTTAAGAGCGTCGTTTCCATGAATCGGCTCCTGTATTTGTACAAACCTAGCTCTGACGATTTAATGTTTATTGCAATACTACAGCAGTGTATGGTATTATGACTGACATTATGAATGATTTTTTTTTGTTGCTCAGTCGATGAGAAAGCATCCAGCTTCCAAACATGTGCATCAATACACCTGCTAACTCCTAATTACAGTATATTCCTTTAATACACATAGTCCTGACTTTTCAAGCAAACACCGAGTCACAGAAACTTATGGGACGATAATAGCTGGAAGGTACTTCCTGTAACGAAAATACGTAACCTCGTGAATTCGTTAATCATAAGTGACTCGTGACAAATGACAAATTGTTTCACACACATAAGCATAACGAATACACACTTTCGGTTGCTTTGTATGGCAAGTGTTGCCCCACCATTGGATCGTTGGATCTTTTAGCAAAACGCGTAACCTGTGATTATTCGAGTAATATCTGTAATATTTTAGATGCTTTGAAATACCACAGTGGATTGAATAACAAAGCGTAATAGCCGTTTGTGGACATGGTCAGTTTCCTGGTTTTCCACCAGGCTTCTCTAGCAGAGAGAGAAGTTTATGAAGTATCATTAAGTCCATCAGCTAGGCAAATACATACAAATATCATAGTAAAACACGTTTGCATGTAATACACAACATCAATTCATACAATACACTAATAAACATAGCCAGACAAAAGAGGATCAGTATGTTAGTCGGGTGCTTGCTGTAGAGAGAATGACTTGTACAATGGTTTAGGCAACAGGCTGATTAACTATTTATTTTTTTTGTTCGCTAATTTGTTTTCTGGAAGAACACAGCGCCTAGGAGACAGCACAAAAATCTTGGTAAGATTTCGTTTGCTGTTTTAAAAAAGACTGATACGTCATTTCTAAAATGTTCACTGTCATATTGATTTGCTTTGAATAAGCTGACTGCTTTATTAACAACAGCTGCACTAACTAAACAACCCGTACTATACAAGCATAACGTTCTGTGTGGTTGTTTCGTTAGCAATTACTTTGTATATTTGCAGTCGTCAAAATTATTTAAGATATCGAAGTGGCTATCGAAGCTAGCAAACTCAAAACACCTGACTTTGTTTTCATTATTATTAGTCATGATGATCTGGGACGAGACAGTCAACACTTTGGTCTTGATCGTCTACTGCGTAACGCTGATCACAGGTCTTCCGGGCAACCTGCTGTCCTTCTACGCCTTCGTCAAAAGAGTAAAACAAGAGGCCAAACCGACTGACGTGCTCCTCCTCAGCCTCAACATCTCGGATTTGATTTTTCTCTCGTTCCTCCCCATTCACATCAAAGTAACCGCTGAAAGGGAATGGAACATGAACTATTCCCTATGTCCCCTAGCAACTTATATCTTCTTGATTAACATCTATAATAGCACCCTAACGTTAACAGCTATTAGTGTGGAGCGCTATCTGGGAGTGGTCTTCGCCATCAAGTACAAACTCAAGCGACATCCTCGATATGCTGTGATGACCAGTGTGGTCATTTGGGTGATCAATTTGATCCACTGTAGCATTGTTTTCTACATGCAGTACAAATTTTCAGATGGGGAAAAAGCTGGCCTGGATCCGATCAACCATGACACCTGCTATTGGAATTTCACCGGAGAACAGCTACACATCCTCTTGCCTGAGTGTCTCGGGGTCTCCATAGTGGCCATATTTATACCACTGATAATCTGTTGCTTTTGCTATATCAGCATCATCCGCATCCTCTACCAGCTAGACAACATCAAGCCAATGAAGCGTTACAGAGCCGTTGGGCTTGCTATGTCCACCATACTGATTTTTCTGATTTGTTCGTTGCCCTTCGGTATTACACATGTGTACGGTTTCATTAAAAATGAAAGACCTATTTGGCGAGTGTACGCCCTGCTCAGCAGCAGCATCAGTGTCTGTCTGGACCCAATTGTATTCTATTGCTCGTCTAAAACACTGTATAACACGTTTAAGGACTGTGTGCCAAGACTCTATATGTGGCTGAGATGTTTGGTCACCAATAACAGCTCTGATCAAACCCAACAGGATAGCACAATCTTTGATCACAGTGAGACATAAAACACTTCAAAAGCTGCTGATCTCCATGGATTTTCACACAAATCAGTCACACGCAATAGAGAAAAAATAGAACAATAAAAGAAAAAAGAAAAAAACAGCGCACAAACAGCAGAAATGTTTCCTGAATGAAAGATGTCAGAGGTGAATTGTCAGAGTGCCTGGAGCTGACAGAAACCTACTGTCACTCAATTAGCCATTCTTTGCAACCATGGTGAGAAGAGGATTCATGTCACACACATCATTCATGTCACAGGCCCAGCACATCCGAACTTGACGTGGATGAGCTACAACAAATGAAAACCACATCAATTTCTACTCCATCAGGCAAGAACAGGAATCTGAGGTGACGAACACACCAAACCTGAACAGATGAAGAAAACAGTCACTGGTATTTTTCTAATCAACTGTCTAGATTACTTCATAACACCTATACTATGTTGTAAACTAACAATATTAAGGTCTGTAGATAGAGTTAGCCAAAAATTGTATACATAATTATTGTTATAGTTGTTGTTGATGATGCTTTATTAAAGAAAACTTCATATTCATAAGGAATGGATCTTTGGCTATATACACAGCAAGTACTGGTGTCGTCTATACAGTCTCAAACAGTTGCATCTCTGAATTAATACCGTGAACAGAACACTTTGCATAGATACAATAGGTTTCATTAGTCAAGTCATTAGCCGCATGCGTGTTAAGGAATCAGTCTGGAAATACAGCTTACACTAGCCATCAGTTATGTGTTTAAAGACTGAAAATATCCACAAATAAAGAATCTACTGTATATACTGTACACCAGTAAACTGACACCGATCAGGCATAACATTATGACCACTTACAGGTGCCATGAATAAGACTGATTGTCTCCTAAAGTGGTCCAAGGAATGAACAGCGGTGAACCGGCGACAGGGTCACGGGCATCCAAGGCTCACTGATGTACGTGTGGAATGAAGGCTGGCCCGCGTGATCTGATCCAACAGACGAGCTACTGTTGCTCAGACTGCTGAATAAGTTAATGCTGGCTCTGATAGAACAGTGACTTAATGGCACTGCAGGACGGGTCAGGGAGGTTTTGGCAGCAAAATGGAGACCAACACAATATTAGGCAGGTGGTCATAATGTTATGCCTGGTCGGTAAATGGTAATGTCATAGAATTGTAAAGTACATACACTCTATGTGGCCAAAATATACTTGTGCCAAATGCTTTCATGACCTCTGTATATGTTATAATTAGAGCCACTTGAAGAGCAGATGCCTGCTGCCTTAATTATAGCAATATAGCAAAATTAAAGGTCCAGACATTTACAGTAAATATAGAATATTTTAGATAACTTTGGTTTATCATAATTGTTCAAAAATAATGAATGCATGTTGTGTTTCAGTTACTCCATTATTCTCCATGTAAACAGGTCACTAGGGTAGGGTGTATGTATACACGTCACAAAACATGCAGGACAGTTGAAAGAGACTGGACAAAAATCCTGAAAGTTAATCCCTGCTGAGATTTCAGGAGTTTTCTGGATCAGCTCAGCTTTGATGCTGATTTTTTAATAAAGTTTACTTTTGACATCAAATCCCTGAGTCCCCGAGAGTTTCCATGCCCTGTATTGCTACATTTTTCTGTGTCTGTGACCTGTGGAATAGTTTAGAATTAAAGGGACCTGAACACACTAAAATACTGGTCTGAATCAAGTTTGAGAACAGGACTGGACGTCCAGTACTGCCCACACTGACCTCACTGATCTGCCAGCCCATACATTAAGCCATGCTGAGACAAAACAGCAGGAACATATTGAAAGCGCTCAGCCATCTGAACAATGGACTCTATTCTCGTTTGCTGCTATTGGTTAATCTGTCTGAAGGCCAACAGAGAAAGAATGAAAAGGAGCACAAAGTTAATTCATCCTGTTTCTGCCAAATATATTTATTTTTATATTAGTCAAGCCCAGACTAAAAACTTTAACATTGTAAAGTGTTATAAAGTGTACTAACTGTAACACTAAAAACTTTAATCAGTGTAGGATAATATTTAATATTAATTATTAATTTATTCATTATTATTAATAGCTACAATATATAATAATGCCATTTATAATTATGATTAATGCATAGATAGAGACCGGGGCGATTCTAGGATTTTCATTTAAGGGGGGGCTCACCCCACATTTTTTATAATAGTAAAAAATAAAAATAAATAAAAGAAAATAAATGTTTCACTGACAGGGAAACTTATTGCAGTAACATTTGAGTACTGAACAAGCTAAATACGAGTCTTCCTGATCGATCGATCTCTCTCTCTCTCTCTCTCTCTCTCTCTCACTCTCACACACACACACACACACACACACACACTTGTCCTCTGATAATCACTTATCACCGTGTCGGTTGCAAACGTCACAAAGCCCCGCCTCTTTACTTATTCAACCGTAGATTGAACTGCGTACTAAAATGACCCGCACCCTGTCCACTTACCATTACTCGGTAAGTTTCATTTAGACTTGTTTACTGCGTTGTAACGTCTTCTAATCTTTTTTTTACACTGCACGCGCTTGCGTACTTTATAAACGTTTACGCAAAAGGTGACAAACACCACAGGTTTTGCGAACTTTAATGCCACGTTAGTTCTGCTGGGTCAAATTAACGAAACTATTTTTTTTTTTTTTGGACCAGGTGCGAGAGAATATTGTGACGTTGTTGAGTTGTTTTTGTTTGTTTGTTTGTTTTCATGGTCAATCATTTACGCGTCAGGCCATTCGGACAGCCCGAAATGTTTCACGCGCTCTGAAAGCCTTCGAGGAAAAAAACCTTAGAGGTTTTTTTTTTTTTTAAAATGGAGAAACTCATTTTATTTACGCATGTTTATTTGATGCCGTGATAAATTTCCAGGTAGATTTATTAATTATTTATTAGCAGAATGAGATTTAGTTTCAACAGAAGGCGTTCCGGCTTTTACCTGCTTGGCACGCGCCTGGTTACATAGAATTTTCGAAACAAATCTTCCCAGAACTCTCAATAAAACATGGAACCGGCACCTTGGACCTTGATTTACAATTATTTGTGTGTGTGTGTGTGTGTGTGTATTGCGATTCTATCTTCTTTCTATTCATTTTTGGTGTCCTTTATATTTAGACACTTGAATATGTACATGAACCTGAGACTTAACACTTTAACACTGAAGGCTAGTTCTATACAAAACAGAACCTGTGTTTTGTGTTGTTTATTAATTATTTAAACTCTGTTTCAGAGTTTTGTTTTGTTTTCAAAGTCAAAGAAGCTTTGTCACTTCAGCCATATATACATATAGCTGATGCAGTCCACAGTGGAGTGAAACAACATTCCTCCTAGACCGAAAGTGCTACACATAACAAAGAAAGTACAGGTGACGCAGATAAACACAGAGCTAAACATAGAGCTAACACTAAAACTATACTTAAGGTGCAAGAAAAACTACACATACAACAGAAGTGCACAGGATTACGAGACAAGACAGTGCAGACAGACAACATACAGACCGACTCTTTGTTTTGTTTTTCAGAAAATATCCTCTTTTAGTGTGTGTATTGTGTGAGGTGACAATAACACGCAGGAAGATAGAAACCGTTCTATCGTCCATAATTGACTCCACCAAAGTTACACTGTCAAGGAACAGTCATGATCTGGAGGCTTAAGATAGGTTTTAGTGGTGGGTGTGTTTGTTTGTGTTTGTGTGCGTCAGAGAGAGCGAGAGAGACAGGGAGAGACGGTGCTTTTTGGACTTTACGAAGGAACTTGAGTTAAAGATTATGGAGCAGAGTTTACTTTATTAGGTGCCAGCATTATCACTCGGTTTCATCCCCAGAGGAGTCTTCTTTTTGTTACAGAGTGTTTGTTGGTGGTTGAGTAGATTTTAAAAAATGAATCGACATTTTTTAAAGCTAACTTTTTGTCACTAAGGCAGTCGTGTTACTTTTTAACCTTCTGCTTATATTTGGACCGAAACAGGAAAATGAGATTTGACCAGTGCTGGTTGACCCTGTGCTTGCTTTCTGTGGAAGG
Organism: Hemibagrus wyckioides; assembly: GCF_019097595.1. Taxonomy (NCBI): domain Eukaryota; kingdom Metazoa; phylum Chordata; class Actinopteri; order Siluriformes; family Bagridae; genus Hemibagrus; species Hemibagrus wyckioides. Next base: position 16,087,960 of record NC_080732.1, on the reverse strand, counting down.
TAAGTGCTTGCTAAGCAGAATACAATGCTAATTAAATACCAACACTAGGCTTTGGTAGTTGGTTATTTTCTCGAGATGCCCTAATTATTAAAAATAATAGATATTATTTTAGATATTGGATATTTAGATCAAATCACTAAACAAACCTGATCATTAAAACAATCAACTTGTTTGTGCTTCCTTTCTAGTACTGCACATGTCTGAGAGTATAGCTGTGAAGTTCTCTCAAAATGAGCCTTTATATGTGGCTCTGGGTCAAACTCTGGTTCTAGAAGTCCAGTTTCAACTACAGCAAAAGGAGACGATACAATTACTCACATGGGAGCTTAAGAACAGCAACGGCGAAGTCCGAGTGGCCGAAGGTCTGACAACATATAACAACAGGACAGCTGTAGGGAAAAGTGGAGCACTTTTGAGGATTAAAGGTGTTGTTGACAGCGATTATGGAATCTACAAGGTCACAGTCACCTCAGATAACGGAGACCAAATGTCCGATTCTCGTCAAGTCCTGCAAATAAGTAAGTAACTTTTAATTTTTTAACAATTAAAAGTGTTTGGTGGCTGCCAAACACAATGGCTGCTGATGATTTCAGTAATGACTAACTCCAGTATTAGGGTTACACCTGGAATCTTTTCCAGCAATGCTGATGATTGTGGCATAGATGCATGAATCAACAGTTTGGCAAAGATGGAAAGAAATCAGCCTCGCTTCTTCATAACATTATTTGTGTTTTACTTGTTGGCGGTCGATTCCCAAAAGTCCACAAAAATCCGCTTTAATATACACAGATCAGGCATAACATTATGAGCAGGTGACGTGAATAAGACTCCTCATCATGGCCCCTGTTAGTGGGTGGGATATATTAGGCAGCAAGTGAACATTTTGTCCTCAATGTTGATGTTAGAAGCAGGAAAAATGTAAGGATTTGAGTGAGTTTGACGAAGGGCCAGATTGTGATGGCTAGACCACTGGATCAGAGCATCTCCAAAACTGCAGCTCATGTGGGGTGTTCCCGGTCTGCAGTGGTCAGTATCTATCAAAAGTGGTCCAAGGAAGGAACAGTGGTGAACCGGTGACAGGGTCATGGACGGCCAAGGCTCATTGATGCACGTGGGGAGAGAAGGCTGGCCCGTGTGATCCGATCCAACAGACGAGCTACTGTTGCTCAAACTGCTGAAGAAGTTAATGCTGGTTCTGATAGAAAGGTGTCAGAATACACAGTGCATGGCCTTTTGTTGCGTATGGGGCTGCATAGACCAGGGTGCCCATGCTGACCACTGTGCGTCATCGAAAGCGGCAACAATGGGCATGGGAATCAGAACTGGACCTCTGAGCAATGGAAGAAGGTGGCCTGGTCTGATGAATCACGTTTCTTTTATATCACGTGGATGGCTGGGGGCGTGTGAGTCACTTACTTGGGGAACACATGGCACCAGGATGCACTATTGGAAGAAAGGATGCTGTCGGAGGCAGTGTCATGCTTTGGACAATGTTCTGCTGGGAAACCTTGGGTCCTGCCCTCCATGTGGATGTTACTTTGACACGTACCACCTACCTAAGCATTGTTTCAGACCATATACACCCTGTCATGGAAACAGTATTCCCTTGATAGCTGTGGCCTCTTTCAGCAGGATAATGCGCCGTGCCACAAAGCAAAAATGGTTCAGGAACGGTTTGATGAGCACAACAACCAGTTTGAGGTGCCTACAAATTCCCCAGATCTCCGTCAATCAAGCATCTGTGGAATGTGCTGAACAACCTAGTCTGATCCATGGAGGCCTCACCTTACAGGACTCCTCTTGGTGCCAGATACCACAGCACACCTTTAGGGATCTAATGGAGTCCATGCCTTAATGGATCGGGGCTGTTATGGTAGCAAAACACAATATTATGTTATGGCTGATCGGTGTATTTCCCAACTAGTAATCTGACATGGATGCTAAAAATGAGTCTCACTGTCTATTTAATCTTTGAGTGATGTCAAGCTTTGCTTTAATCTTATAATAAAAAAAAAAACACAGGCTCATCCCAGCCCTGCTGGCTCTTTGCTCTTACTGAATCCATGTTAGACTATGGGAAAGCACACCTCATTTGTTTTATGTAAACTCCCCAGTGCTCTACTCGTTCAGCAAGTAAGACAAGGCACAAACTAAGACTTTCGTTTTGCTATAACCTGAGGAACCCTGAAAACCATGGGGTTGTGTGATGTCATATCCATACAACAGATTACAACATATTTAATTGCATGACAGTCTCTTTAATCCTCCTTAATTGTTCTCTTTCTCCATGCACACAGCAAATCCTCCAACCGCTTCTCTTTCCATGCACTGTAGCGTCGCGGCTCAGGGAGCACAATGGGACAGTCCTAGCTTCTTATGGTACGTGGATGGTGTCAAGGTCACCAATGAGACTGGCGAGATATCGGAAGAAGGCAGCTTGCTCCGCTTGGTCAAACTAGGCCACAACTACACCTGCATCGCGAGCAGCAGTCAGGGGACAAGCCAAGCACAAGTGCACAGGATAGGTAAAATCTAAAGAAACAAATTGCTTGTTTCCTTCTCTGCGTCGTCTCTGTCTGTGTATAGGTGTTGGTGAAACAAAGCTGATTAGTTTAGCCAGAGGGATCAAGCAGGATCAAACCTATTTATAGAGTCTGAGCAGTAAATTCAGTGCTCCACACATTTCTTACAAAACAATAGACACAAATTTAATTACATTTGAAGAGTGGTTGAACACTGGGTGTGGTACAAGGCGACTATGTTTAGACTGGTTAGGTTTCCTTTTATACAGAGGCACTAGATGTTTTCTGTTGAGATTCCAAAAATGCTCTGTATAGATTTGTATTTCACATGGCGCTGAAGTTGTTGGATCAGATCCATCCCTGGACATATTTAGAAAGAATTCGTGTATGTTTTGCCCTCACATGCAACTACGTAAGTAAGTTTTAGTGATGAAGTGAAAACAGCCATTTTAAAATACTTGCTCGCAAATACAGACCTGTATATCGATGTCTTGTTTTTAGTGTTTCAGATAGTCTCTGACAGCATGAGCCTGTTGATTCGATCTAACTAGGTCTTTAAATAAAACAGAGCACCTTATTTGCTTTATGGAAATCTCCCAGTGCTCTCCCCAGTCAGGCACAGAATGAGCGCAGAGTAAGATTTGCATGCCTGCCGAAGTGGAAAACCATCAAAGCGCTGATGTGGCACAATGCTCACGTCATGTACCCTATTTATATTTACTTATATATTACATTAGGGCTGAGGTTCAAGGAGTTGACTATATACTATACATCTGAAGCGCAGGATAATCCTGAACTGACCCTATCACCACCAGACACCAGCTCACAGGGCCAATTTCAATTTATCTTCACTCAAATTCTTCAGTGACACTCGTCAGATAATAGCCCTGAAATATAACTCTTTAGAGCTGGTGCCTTATTGTGAATGTTCAGGAACTATAGATCGTCGTAATATCCTTACGTCGTGTTACTCCTTATATTTCTTTACTGGAACCTTTTCCTTATCAGAGATGTTTTTCTTTACTTGTGAAATAATGTTTTTAACCCATACAGTGTCTATTTGATGTCCTGTGAGTTAGCTATTACTATAGATAACCTGCTATAAGGAGCACATTAATATAAACATGTGATTTGCTTGGCAGACGTCCTGTTCTAGAAAATTGTAGCACTGTAGTCTAAAGCCTAGTAACTAGCATGACAATAAACAAGCTTTGTGGTATGGCAATACGGTGCTTACTAGGAAGTGAAGGATCCTACACTGTATTGCCAAATGTTTTGGGACACCCCTCCAAATCATGGCCACAGGTGTATAAAATCTTCAGCATACCAAAAAGACATTTTGGACAATGAAATTGTTCCTCTTCTTCCTGTTCCAACATGACTGCACACCAGTACACAAAGCAAGGTCCATAAAGACATGGATGAGGGAGTTTGGTGTGGAGGAACTTCAGAGTCCTGACCTCGACCCGACAGAATTAGAGCGGAGACTGTGAGCCACACCTTCTCGTCATCAGTGCCTGACCTCACAAATGTTCTTCTAGAGGAATGGTAAAAAATTCCCATAAACACACTCGTAAACCTTGTGGAACGCCTTCTCAGAAGTGTTGAAGCTCTTATAGCTGCAAAGGGCGGGCCAAATCCATATTAAACCCATGGATTAAAAATGGAATGTCATTAAATTTCATGTGCATTTAAAGGAAGATGTCCCAAAACGTTTGGCAGTATAGTGTATCTTGAATATCTAGGTCACAAATAAAAAGCTTATTGAAATTAGCTAGCTGACTAACATGACACAAAGCCACTAAAGCAGCTAAATGGTTAGTTAGCTTGGTAGTTAGTGATTATCATTGGCTAAGCAACATTCGCTATAGCTTAAGGGCTTAAAAATAGAGTGGAACTAGAAAGATGATTAGATTAGGTCCATAGGATTGAAAAGGATGTTAACTCACTTGATTCAATTGTTTTATTCTCTTGAACTCAACCCAGGACCACCAACACCATCACCATCACCACCACCAACACCATCACCACCCCCGGGCCCCTGTCACTGTACTGGGTTGATTGTGGCTGTAGTCATTGAATCCATCACTCTTGGGCTTTTAATAATTGGGTAAGCCTCACAGGAACATTTTATCCATTTATTTTACATTTAAGTTGGATTTTTGTTCTGAAAGGTGAATGTTTTTATAGGGGATGCGTATGGTATAAGAAGAATAATGCCAGTGGATGTGCGGAGAGTGTGCCGAACACTGATATAGACTTCTGAGCACCTTTTTTTTCCATGAGAAAGTATTGTTATTTATTTTGAAATAAATTATTTATGTATAGGAATATCGATTGTACTCTGACATTCTGTAATCAACTTAAGTGGACATTTTCCTGTACCATGGGCAACTTTACCAGATACACTTACCATACCTTGTAATGACTATTAACTGACTCTGTGGGTAGAATTATTCACCACAGTCCACCGGCCATTTTCTAGAAGTCTTCTGGAACTCGTGGACTGGTGGATTTTGTGCAGTAATTACAACTGTCATGCACCTACATGTTAAGAGTATCTGATAAATCCTGCAATGGTATAAAATGGCCTTAAAATTCATTCAGATATTAAAACAAACACATTTAAACATGAATTTCACTGGATTTTATACGGTCAATCCTAATTATGCATAGTTATTTTGATGGTCTACACAATGTGGTTGCTCTGCTATGGGCATCTGTATTAAAAAAGAAAAAGAAAGGTAACTGACTACATACATCTACTATGAAGGAGACTGGGACTAAGGTCTGTACAAAGAAGGGCAGTTTTAATTGTTTTAAAAGTTTAGGGACCCCTCCAAATTATTGTTGTTTTTCAGGGTTTGGGCTCAGCCCCTTAGATTCAGTGAAAGGAACTCTTAATGCTTCAGCTTCGAGACATTTTGGATAATTTCATGCTCCCAACTTTGTGGGAACAGTTTGGGGCAAGGTCCATAAAGACAGACGAACGAGTTTGGTGTAGAGGAACTTGACTGGCCTGCACAGAGTCCTGAACTCAACCTTTGGATTGAATTAGAGCGGAGACTGTAAGCCAGACCAAAACTGCGACATCTGCCTTTACATGTAATATGGAGGTGGCCCACCCTTGGCAGCTACAACAGCTTCAGCTCTTCTGGGAAGGCTTCCACAAGGTTTAGGAGTGTGTTTAGGGGAATTTTTGACCATTCCTCTAGAAGCGTGTATATATATATACACTGCATATACTGCCTATATATACTGATGCCCTTATCCCGAGCTTTTGTTATTGGAAGTTATTCATTCATTCATTCATTCATTGTCTATACCCGCTTATTCCTAAGACTCCTAGGGTCACGGTGGTCTGCTGGAGCCTATCCCAGCACACATAGGGCAAAAGGCAGGGGTACACCCTGGACAGGTCGCCAGTTATTAGAAGTTATTTATTATTAAATACTAAAACCCTACAAATATGATCTTTAATGAAGGACTACTGAGCACTATATTTTTTTAACTCTTCTTTACATTAAAGTTTTCCAATACATTTTCTTAATGTCCAAATACTTTTTGAGAAGCTTATGGCCAAAGATATAAGGACATCTGAACAATCACACCCATTTACACTATTGCAGAATATCCCATTTTATATCCTCCAATCTCCTGAGAAGTCTTTGTATTGGATTTTGGAGCTAGGTGCAGACGTCTGACATGCAGTCCGCCTTTCAAGCCTGTCAAGCCAAAGTCCGGCAAAAAAACACGGCAAGCCACGGCTTCATAGAGCTCGCTTTGTCATGCTGGAACGGGTATGGGCATTTTGGTTCCGGTACAAAGGAACTCTTAATGATGCAGAGATATTCTTGATAATGTTGTACTGCAAACCTTCTGGTCAAAGCCCACCTATGCATGTGTTTTCAAATAGTAACCATCATCAGAAGTGTCTTTTTTTTTGTGTGTGTAAAATATTTCCTGATTTTGTTTTCCTATTTTTCCCAATGATTTATACACCCATTCCCTGCACTACCACATTTGTTACTAACTCTCCTTTTAATAGTCACGTTCAGTAGAACACCATTCAGTAGAATTGAAATGAAATCTTAAAAGTTCTTCTAAAAGACGCTTTACACTCCTGTGCGTTATGCTTCTTCCAAAAGACACTTACACATACAAAACATACACTCCAGTATGCCCAATGGACAAAGAGGTCAGGAAAAAACAAATTCAAAGAGCAGTCACAGGAAAAGGAAAAGGGACATTGTTCCTAAAACCAAACCCTCTTATTTTCTACAGTATGCTTGTTTCGAACACCAAGAACGTTTTCGTTAAAACAATAGCTTAGAGGTAGAATTCGTTATTTTTTAAACAAATGAAGCAATCATCATTAAATGTTATTGAGACTCTAATTACACTGTAGCACTTGGAGCATATATCTGTTGATCTCAGCGCTGTTTATTTCCCATCTCACCTATTTCGAGTCGCATTAATTATTTAGAGTCTCATTATTATCCACAGCCGCCAAAAGTAATGGAATGTGAAAGTCGGTGACGTGCCTTTTCTTTCTTACCTCAACACTGTGTCTTTTTTCAAAGTGTAATGAATAATGATGTACTTTTGAACACTTTTTGAACAATTTGAAACCACTAATACATAAAATTGTATGGTTTAAATCTATGAAACATAAAATGCCTCAATAAATTATATATTAATTTATACATTTATCTCTGTGGAATGTTTTTAGCAGCATATATGGCTATATGTGTAATTAATATATATATATATATATTGCCCATATATTACACATATAGCCATATATATATATATATACTGCGCATATATTACACATATAGCCATATATACTGCCCATATATTACACAACCATACTGTTAAACAGTTTCTTCCCTCAGGCAATCAGGTATCTCAACAGGGAACTGAGCTGAGTTGGACACACACACACCAAGATCTGATCTCAACAGGAGAACTGAACTGTGCTGGACACGTTCTCACACACACATACATAACACACATGCACAAAAGCTGAGAACTGTGTTCCAAGAAGAACTGAACTGTGCTGGACACAGACACACACACACTAAATTGTCCTGTTTGCACGCACATGTCACTTTTACAATTTCACTTTACATTTTTTATATTAATCCTGTTTACATGTGTCAATTTCATATTTGCATTCACTGTATACACTGTTATTTGCACAAAAGTCGGTCTATATGTTGTTTGTCTGCACTGTCTTGTCTTGTCATCCTGTGCACTTCTGTTGTATGTCTAGTTTATTTCTTGCTCCTTAAGCATAGTTTAGTTTTTTATCTCTATGTTTGTCTGCGTCACTGTACTTTGTCTGTGTTATGTGTAGCACCTCTGGCCTAGGAGGAACGTTGTTTCACTTCACTGTGTACTGCATCAGCTATATATGGTTGAAGTGACATTAAAGCTTCTTTGACTTTGACATAATATATACTGCCCATATATTACACATATAGCCATATATGCTGCCCATATATTACACATATAGCCATATATATACTGCCCATATATTACACATATAGCCATATATATACTGCCCATATATTACACATATAGCCATATATATACTGCCCATATATTACACATATAGCCATATATGCTGCCCATATATTACACATATAGCCATATATGCTGCCCATATATTACACATATAGCCATATATATACTGCCCATATATTACACATATAGCCATATATGCTGCCCATATATTACACATATAGCCATATATATACTGTCCATATATTACACATATAGCCATATATATACTGCCCATATATTACACATATAGCCATATATGCTGCCCATATATTACACATATAGCCATATATGCTGCTAGCATCAAAATATTGTTAACAGGATACTTGGCTTTTTTATTATTTTTTAAATCAATCCATCTCAAGTGTCAAGTCAAGAAGCTTTTATTGTCATTTCAACCATTGTCAGGGTGTGTATAGCTGATGCACTACATAAAGAAAAAATACACATATATATATATATATATATACATACATATATATATATATATACACTATATTGCCAAAAGTATTCGCTCACCCATCCAAATAATCAGAATCAGGTGTTCCAATCACTTCCATGGCCACAGGTGTATAAAATCAAGCACCTAGGCATGCAGACTGTTTTTACAAACATTTGTGAAAGAATGGGTCGCTCTCAGGAGCTCAGTGAATTCCAGCGTGGAACTGTGATAGGATGCCACCTGTGCAACAAATCCAGTCGTGAAATTTCCTCGCTCCTAAATATTCCACAGTCAACTGTCAGCTGTATTATAAGAACGTGGAAGTGTTTGGGAACGACAGCAACTCAGCCACGAAGTGGTAGGCCACGTAAACTGACGGAGCGGGGTCAGCGGATGCCGAGGCGCATAGTGCGAAGAGGTCGCCAACTTTCTGCAGAGTCAATCGCTACAGACCTCCAAACTTCATGTGGCCTTCAGATTAGCTCAAGAACAGTGCGCAGAGAGCTTCATGGAATGGGTTTCCATGGCCGAGCAGCTGCATCCAAGCCATACATCACCAAGTGCAATGCAAAGCGTCGGATGCAGTGGTGTAAAGCACGCCGCCACTGGACTCTAGAGCAGTGGAGACGCGTTCTCTGGAGTGACGAATCGCGCTTCTCCATCTGGCAATCTGATGGACGAGTCTGGGTTTGGCGGTTGCCAGGAGAACGGTACTTGTCTGACTGAATTGTGCCAAGTGTAAAGTTTGGTGGAGGGGGGATTATGGTGTGGGGTTGTTTTTCAGGAGCTGGGCTTGGCCCCTTAGTTCCAGTGAAAGGAACTCTGAATGCTTCAGCATACCAAGACATTTTGGACAATTCCATGCTCCCAACTTTGTGGGAACAGTTTGGAGCTGGCCCCTTCCTCTTCCAACATGACTGTGCACCAGTGCACAAAGCAAGGTCCATAAAGACATGGATGACAGAGTCTGGTGTGGATGAACTTGACTGGCCTGCACAGAGTCCTGACCTCAACCCGATAGAACACCTTTGGGATGAATTAGAGCGGAGACTGAGAGCCAGGCCTTCTCGTCCAACATCAGTGTGTGACCTCACAAATGCGCTTCTGGAAGAATGGTCAAAAATTCCCATGAACACACTCCTAAACCTTGTGGACAGCCTTCCCAGAAGAGTTGAAGCTGTTATAGCTGCAAAGGGTGGACCGACGTCATATTGAACCCTATGGATTAGGAATGGGATGTCACTTAAGTTCATATACGAGTCAAGGCAGGTGCGCGAATACTTTTGGCAATATAGTGTGTATATATATATATATATATATATATATATATATATATATATATACACACACACACACACATATATATATACACACATACACATGGACAAAATTGTTGGCACCCGTCCATTAAAGAAAGACAAACCCACTCACTAAAAAAAAACAAGCTAATAAAACTGGCCTGGACAAAAATGATGGTACTAGAAAAGATGTAATTAATATCACAAGTCACAATTAGCATCTTCAAACTAGTAGTCAGTCAGTCTGCCTATTTAAATGCTGTTTGGTATCATGGTGTACACCACACTGAACACAGAGCACAGAAAGCTAAGGAGAGAGCTGTTTTAAGAGATCACATTAGCAACAGTGGAGGAGGCTCCTTTTATGGGAAAATGGAGCTTCATGTTGCGCAGGGGCATCAAACGACGGCTGGCTATGTGGACGTTACAATGGGCATCTCTCTTGACTGAGGGCCCTTGTATGTGCGGTAATGACTGGGTCTTTCAACAGGTTCGTACAGTTCACAACGCCCACCTGATGAAGGACTTCTTCCAGGAGAATAATGTAGCTCTTTTGGACCATCCTACGTGTTCCTCTGGTCTAAAGCCCATTGAGAACGGTTGGGAATGGATGGCAAGGGGATGAACAGCTTGTTTGAGTTTAAATTCAGTTTTCAATAAATTGCCAGCTCTTGTTTCTTCTTTTGGCATTTTGAAGCAGTACTTACAACCAGGTGAAGCGAATAAGACTGATGATCTCATCATGGCACCTGTTAGTGGGTGGGATTTATTAGGCAGCAAGTCAACATTTTGTCCTCAAAGTTGATGTGTTAGAAGCAGGAAAAATGGACAAGCGTAAGGATTTGAGTGAGTTTGACAAAGGGCCAGATTGTGATGGCTAGACCACTGGATCAGAGCATCTCCAGAACTGCAGCTCTTGTGGGGTGCAGTGCTCAGTATCTATCAAAAGTGGTCCAAGGAAGGAACAGTGGTGAACCGGTGACAGGGTCATGAGCGGCCAAGGGTCATTGATGCACGTGGGAAGAGAAGGCTGATCCGATCCAACAGACGAGCTACTGTTGCTCAAACTGCTGAAGAAGTTAATGCTGGTTCTGATAGAAAGGGGTCAGAAAAAGGGACAGCAAAAGAGGGACTAACACAATATTAGACAGGTGGTTATAATGTTATGCCTGGTTGATGTAGATAGATAGATAGATAGATAGATAGATAGATAGATAGATAGATAGATAGATAGATAGATAGATTTCCATGGCAACACTGGTATGATTAAAAAATAAAACGCATTTAAAGTAAGGATCTGGCAACCGCGGCTTGTGGGCGTGGCTTCGCTCTCAGGTTCCTGTGATTGTGTTCCTCTGCACACAGAATTTGCCTCAGCAGTGTGTGTGATGATGGAAACACTACACTTTTTTCTTCCTTAATTTAATGCACGGTTGTTGTTTTTTGGTGCAAAGAAGAATTATTCCTATTCTTTTGGACCTTCTTGGCCGGACGAGACAGGTAAGATTTCTATTAAATTGCCCGTTGCTCTACTGCTTTATCAGATCAGCTCATATTAATTATTAATATGTTGACCTGCATGTGAGGTAGGGAGTGGAAGTACAGAGCTGTGTAAGACTGAGTGCTGCATATTTTCACCAGCTGAACAGAAATAAACGCATAATAGTGTGTAGAGCTGAGGAAGAGGCATGGGATGTGGCGTGTGTGTGTGTGTGTGTGTGTGTGTGTGTGTGTGTGTGTCCTACTGTGTTGCCAGGTATTCGCGAATGACGACATCGATTCATTTGCATCGTGATCATTTGTTTATCAAAACCTATTACAGAAAGACCGTTAGACTATAGTAGACAGGGTTAAGTCTTTTATCAGAATAGATTATAATGTTATTTTATCTATTGTTAATAAAAAAAAAAAACATCAGTCTTTGTTCCCGGCGCCTCACAGTATTTATAAAATGCTTGAATTTGATCAAGAAGACAGAAGTCATGAGAGGTTAGGAAACAGACACAAAGGGCGTGGTTATAGATGCAATGACTCGGGGATGTTGTTTGTGTCATCAAGGAGAGAGTGTGCAGGTGAGACAGACTATGGTGATCAGTGGTTGGTTGATGGGGACTATGATGATCAGTGATTGTTTATTGTAATCTATTTTGATCAGTGACTGGTTGTTGAGCACAAATTCGAGCAGTGATGGGTCATTGGGAACAATGGTGATTAGTGAATGGTTGTTGGGTGTGATGATCAGAGATTGGTCATTGTGATCTGTGGTGACCAGTGATTGTTCATTGTGATCTGTGGTGATTACCAACTGATCATTGTGATCTGTGATGATCAGTGATAGGTCATTGTGATCTGTAGTGATTATTGATTGGTCATTTTGATCTATGTTGATCAGTGATAGGTTATTGTGATCTGTGGTGATCACTGATTGGTCACTGTGATCTGTGGTGATCATTGATTCGTCACTGTGATGATCATTGATCAGTCATTGTGATCGGTGGTGATCATTGTTAGGTCATTGTGTTCTATAGTGATCAGTGATTGTTCATTGTGATCTGTGGTGATCACTGATTTGTCATTTTAATCTGTGGCTATTGTTGATTGGTCATTGTGATCTGTGTTGATCATTGTTCATTAGGATCTATGATGATCAATGATTGGTCACTGTGATGATTAGTGATTGGTCATTGTGATCTGTGGTGATTAGTGATTACTGGTCATTGTGATCTACAGTGATCATTGATTGGTCACTGAGATCTGTGGTGATCATCAATTGGTCATTGTGATCTGTAGTGATTATCGATTGGTCATTGATATGTGGTGATCAGTGATAGTTCATTGTGATCTGTGGTGATTAGTGATTGGCCACTGTGATTGTGATCTATGGTGATCATTGATTGGTTACCGTGATCTGTAGTGATCATCGATTGGTCATTGTAACATTTACTAACATCTAATCAGACAGTCACTGGTCTCTCTTTTTTCTTTTTTTTTTCTTTCTTTTTATTTTAATAAAGCCAATAAAGGTGTGAAAGTTGCTAAATCTTTTTAGTTGCTAAAATTGTTGGCAGGTCATGAAGCTGAATACAAATTCTACAGTTCTGATTATCTGATCATGCACAATGATAACAGGATGAGGCACACCTAAATACACGCGCGCACACACACACACACAGAGAGAGAGGAAAAAGTGACAGGATAGAATGAACACATGATGTTGGAAAAAATGATTCTTTCTTTCTGTTTTTCTAGCTAGCATGGACGTTGGATCACGGTGTTTCATGGCCAGCATCCTGCTCCAAGCTTTCGGTGAGATTTTAAAAAATGCTCCCTAGTCTCTACAACAACGAAGTCTGAAATTAAGTCCAGAACTGATGATCACTTGGATCAGGCTGTGTTTGGTACTGAAATGAACAGAATTGGAACAGGCGACGGAGCGATGGTTTTTAGCACAGTTTAAAATTCGCTCAGTTCAGTTACAGAAACGACAAATAATGCAACACAAAAACAGAAGTAAGCGTGTTGTCTTCAGGATAAAGTGTGCAACATGATTGCGCATGAATTGTGTCAGCGAACTCAACAGGATTTCAACATTACCCCATGCAAACAAACACACACTGAGTAGATCATGTGATACAGTATATTTGGTTTCATAAAATAAAGAGCTGATAATGGATCGACTCTTGTTCCCTGGGAATAGATAAGGGTCCGAAAACAATGTTCCACAGCTGATAGTCTGATATTCATTATTTAACACAGGGGTTCTCGAATGTTTTGGAAGCAGAGAGTCTTTGAAATGCAAAGGTAAATGTCAATGAACACAAGTATAATGAATAATTCACTTGGACAGCACAGGGTTCAATTTTTAAATATCGCTAGCAAGAAAATTTACCACAAAACCACTAGCATATATCAGGTTTTTTTTCACGTGTGCCAAGCAAGAGTAAGAAAAAATTGAAAGAAAAGTGTATTATGAGTGTGACAGCTCCATTATTTACAATCCAAACAGATCCCAGTCTCTTGATTTCTGTTGGCTCACACGATTGAGATTTGTGAAAATACTGGTTATAGAAATAGCCTTTATTTGTCACATACACTATATTGCCAAAAGTATTCGCTCACCCATCCAAATAATCAGAATCAGGTGTTCCAATCACTTCCATGGCCACAGGTGTATAAAATCAAGCACCTAGGCATGCAGACTGTTTTTACAAACATTTGTGAAAGAATGGGTCGCTCTCAGGAGCTCAGTGAATTCCAGCATGGAACTGTGATAGGATGCCGCCTGTGCAACAAATCCAGTCGTGAAATTTCCTCGCTCCTAAATATTCCACAGTCAACTGTCAGCTGTATTATAAGAACGTGGAAGTGTTTGGGAACGACAGCAACTCAGCCACGAAGTGGTAGGCCACGTAAACTGACGGAGCGGGGTCAGCGGATGCCGAGGCGCATAGTGCGAAGAGGTCGCCAACTTTCTGCAGAGTCAATCGCTACAGACCTCCAAACTTCATGTGGCCTTCAGATTAGCTCAAGAACAGTGCGCAGAGAGCTTCATGGAATGGGTTTCCATGGCCGAGCAGCTGCATCCAAGCCATACATCACCAAGTGCAATGCAAAGCGTCAGATGCAGTGGTGTAAAGCACGCCGCCACTGGACTCTAGAGCAGTGGAGACGCGTTCTCTGGAGTGACGAATCGCGCTTCTCCATCTGGCAATCTGATGGACGAGTCTGGGTTTGGCGGTTGCCAGGAGAACGGTACTTGTCTGACTGCATTGTGCCAAGTGTAAAGTTTGGTGGAGGGGGGATTATGGTGTGGGGTTGTTTTTCAGGAGCTGGGCTTGGCCCCTTAGTTCCAGTGAAAGGAACTCTGAATGCTTCAGCATACCAAGACATTTTGGACAATTCCATGCTCCCAACTTTGTGGGAACAGTTTGGAGCTGGCCCCTTCCTCTTCCAACATGACTGTGCACCAGTGCACAAAGCAAGGTCCATAAAGACATGGATGACAGAGTCTGGTGTGGAGGAACTTGACTGGCCTGCACAGAGTCCTGACCTCAACCCGATAGAACACCTTTGGGATGAATTAGAGCGGAGACTGAGAGCCAGGCCTTCTCGTCCAACATCAGTGTGTGACCTCACAAATGCGCTTCTGGAAGAATGGTCAAAAATTCCCATAAACACACTCCTAAACCTTGTGGACAGCCTTCCCAGAAGAGTTGAAGCTGTTATAGCTGCAAAGGGTGGACCGACAGCATATTGAACCCTATGGATTAGGAATGGGATGTCACTTAATTTCATATGCGAGTCAGGGCAGGTGAGCGAATACTTTTGGCAATATAGTGTACATTAGGTTGCTTGGTGATTCTAAATTGCCCATAGGAGTGAGTGAGTGTGTGTGGTCGTCTGTCTATATGTGTGGCCCTGTGATGGACTGGTGACCTGTCCAGGGTGTACCCCTGCCTTTCACCCAATGTGTGCTGGGATAGGCTCCAGCAGATCCCCGTGACCCTAATTAGGAATAAAGTGGGTATAGAAGATGGATGGATGGATGGATGGTTGTGCGATAAATGTATTCTTCCCTTCCACCACACCTCTATAGAATTTGTAGTACTAACGTGTTGCTACACGATCGATAGATCTGCTTCACTGATTTTTTTAGGAACAGGACACATCTTCAATATTCAATTTAAAAAAAAATCAAGAAAGGTGTCAGCGTTGCAGTTTCTCACATTCTTGTCTTTTTTTTTTTTATGTGTGAATAAACATCGTAATGATTAAGTGTTAAAATGTTCTTGTACTATTGTCGAATTTCCCTCAAGCAGTTCTCCCGACCTGCCTCTGTGTCTCGGTTCGTTTCCCGAGCCAGCAGACCGTCTACGTGGTGAGCGGCCAGAATTTGGTCCTGCGGGCTGAGTTCGAGGTGCCCCAAGGAGATCAGGTCACCAGAGTCACCTGGGAGCAGGAAGTCGAGGGGAAAAGAAATGCTGGGAAAATCATAACTACGGTGGCTGAATATCCTGCTTGGAACTCCGGAGGCCGGGTCACTGTAGACAAGGGCGGATCCGTGATGACGTTACGGAATTACCAGAGAACGGACAATGGCGTGTACACAGTCACGGTCCGGGATCAGAAAGGAGGTCAAAGTTCAGCACGATGCACCGTCTACGAATACGGTATGAATAATTTGTATAAGATTTCAAGTGTGCTTAATGCATCCCGGATACACTTAAAACAGATTTAAAATCAATCTATCAAACCACACTTCCTGTCTTTATCAACCTTGAGGGTGTTTTACGGCGGAAAGAAATCAATGACTGGAATATTCGTCTTATATCAGAGCAGCTTCCCACTTTAAAACCGTTCACACCATTGTACATCATACATCTGTTTTATTTTACCAGTTTATACTGTAGATAAATTTAATAGATCCTCCTGGTGGTCCAGTGGCAGGATCCCACGCTCTCATTGCCGCGGCCCGGGTTCGATTCCCGGGCAAGGCGCTAACCCAGCCACTGGGTCTCAGTCCCGGTCCCAAGCCCAGGTTAAATGGGAGGGTTGCAAAAGTAAGGGCATCCGGTGTAAAACCTGTGCCAAAGAACAACAACAATGCCAACATACTGTAATGTTTAATGTAATTCCTCTACATTAGGGGTGGCTCAAGTGGTTAAGTCTCTGGGTTGTTGACCAGAAGATCAGAGTTCAAGCCCCAGCACCACCAAGCTGCCACCGTTGCACCCTTAAGCAAGACCCTCAACCCACCCTGCTCAAGGGGTGCTGTATCATGGCTGACCCTGCGCTCTGACCCCGACCCCAACCCCAAAGTATGGCATATGCGAAGAAAGAACTTCACCGTGCAGTAATGGTTATGTGTTAAACAAAGGCTACTTAACTTAATTGATCAACAACTTCTGACCGAATGCTTTTAATAATGTGAAATGTCTGCCGTCAGTGTATACTGTTGGTGTACAGCAGTATAGTGAACTATAGAGAGAAGCTGAAACCAAAAGACGTGACACAAATTATAAACAAGGCACCTTACAGGAAGGGTGGGAACAATTACAGGAAATAACATTAGCAGCCTATGCTTTGTGTGTGGCTGTTATAATCAAAGTTTGGGGGGAAAAAAAACCCTTCCTGGAGATGCCCAGCTTTGATTGGTGTAGCAGCATGATTAAAGATCCAATCCTGAAGAGACGTGGTCATTTCTGTAACAGATGTTTTGACCCAGCTATGCAGGAAGTTCTAGTGTTTTCCGCTGAAAGCTGTGATATTGGGTTAACTGGTTGTACGATCGGTGGCTTAGTGGTTAGCATTGTTGCCTCACAGTAAGAAGGTCCTGGGTTCAAATCTCTTTCTGTGTGGAGTTTGCATGTTCTGCCCGTGCCTGCGTGGGTTTACTCCGGTTTCCTCCCACAGTCCGAAAACATGCAGGTTGATTGGTAATTCTAAATTGCCCATAGGAGTGAGTGTGTGGTTGTCTGTATATATGTGTGGCCCTGTGATGGACAGGTGACCTGTCCAGGGTGAACCCCTGCTTTGATTGGTGTAGAAGCATGATTAAAGATCCAATCCTGAAGAGCTTGATATTGTGCAAGTGTGCTTTCAGTTCCCCTCTCACTCTATTCCCTCCTCACTCTTTCTCTCCCCCTCTTCCCCCATCTCTTTTCCCCTCTCTCTTCTCTCCCTCTCTTTCTCTCTCCCCCACCCTCCCTCCCTCCTTTCCTCCCCCTCTTCCCCACGCTCTCTTATTCTCTCCCTCTCTCTCTCCCTCTCTCTTCCTTCTTGAACCTTCTCGGTTTGTGCCCTAGAGCCTGATGGGTTCTTCTCTGGAGAGCGGCAAAATGTCGACACTAATATTTATTCTAGAGCAACATGACCTATGTTTTATTCATCCGTAATTCACTTAACATAGCTCTTTTTATTTTAACTCCTATACTAATGAATATGTTGTAAATATATTCTTGCAGCCAGTGTCAGTTGATTTTTCCTGTGTGTGTGTGTGTGTGTGTGTATGTGTGTACGTACCAGAGGCTGTGCACCATGTGTCAATCATGGTTAATGTGTCACACTCCAGCCTGCACTGTATGGAGGCCTGGGGGACGGAGCCAGTCTTCCGTTGGCTTCATGAGAAAGTGGCAGTAACGGAGGCAGTGGGCCGGGTGTCACCTGATGGCACCTCACTGTACCTGACCACTGCACTGTGTGGTCACTTCACCTGCATTGTGAGCAACAAGCTGGGCCACAGCTCAGCCACCTATACTGCAGGTACACATGAGTGTGTGTGTGTGAGAGGGGTTGGGGGAGGGGGGGGTTAAGAGAGAAAGAATAAGAGGGACAAGAGAGATTGAGAGAGAGGGAAAGAGAGAGGCAAGAAGGCAAGAGAGAAATATTAGTCTCTTTCTTTCTCTTTCTTTTTTTTCTCTCTCTCTCTCCCTCTCTCTCTTTCCCCTTCTCTCTCGCGCTCTTTGAGAATGGCATCTACGGCAGGAAATCAAGAGAGAAATATTAGTCTCTTTCTTTCTCTCTCTCTCTCGAATGTACACTATATTGCCAAAAGTATTCGCTCACCCATCCAAATAATCAGAATCAGGTGTTCCAATCACTTCCATGGCCACAGGTGTATAAAATCAAGCACCTAGGCATGCAGACTGTTTTTACAAACATTTGTGAAAGAATGGGTCGCTCTCAGGAGCTCAGTGAATTCCAGCGTGGAACTGTGATAGGATGCCACCTGTGCAACAAATCCAGTCGTGAAATTTCCTCGCTCCTAAATATTCCAGTCAACTGTCAGCTGTATTATAAGAACGTGGAAGTGTTTGGGAACGACAGCAACTCAGCCACGAAGTGGTAGGCCACGTAAACTGACGGAGCGAGGTCAGCGGATGCTGAGGCGCATAGTGCGAAGAGGTCGCCAACTTTCTGCAGAGTCAATCGCTACAGACCTCCAAACTTCATGTGGCCTTCAGATTAGCTCAAGAACAGTGCGCAGAGAGCTTCATGGAATGGGTTTCCATGGCCGAGCAGCTGCATCCAAGCCATACATCACCAAGTGCAATGCAAAGCGTCGGATGCAGTGGTGTAAAGCACGCCGCCACTGGACTCTAGAGCAGTGGAGACGCGTTCTCTGGAGTGACGAATCGAGCTTCTCCATCTGGCAATCTGATGGACGAGTCTGGGTTTGGCGGTTGCCAGGAGAACGGTACTTGTCTGACTGTTCACAGTTCATATGTGAGTCAAGGCAGGTGAGCGAATACTTTTGGCAATATAGTGTATCTCTTTTTATTTTAACTGCTATACTAATGAAAATGTTGTAAATATATTCTTCATATATTAGTACTGTGTTTTCTGAGTGGGAAAGATACTCACTCTTTCCTGTGAGTCAGTCATGAGTGTGCTCAAAAATGGCAGAAAAAGGGCAGATAACGATTTCCTCTGTATTACTTGGAAAAGTTGAGTGGTACGTTAAAAAAATTCTTGTAAAAGGGGAATTCTTGATGTAATGTGTGTTTGTGGGTTTGTGTGTTTCAGTGCCTTGTGAGAGAGAGGGCCGAGGCTCAGCTGTAGCTGTTGTATGTCTCGTGCTCTTGCTGCTCTTGGCTGGAGGTCTGGCCTTCCTGGTCTGGAGGTACATGAACATACATGGGACAAGTTACAACACTGAACATACGTATACCAATACACATTCACATCAGGAACCCACAGCTGGTTGTGCGACAAGTAAGAATTAATTGAAGTAATTAAAGGTTTGCGGTGGTTTGATGTGGCCCAGGGAGAGTCATTAAGTTGAATAGTTTCCTATATCCGCATCTTCTATACCACAGCCGTGTTTCTTTACGATTAAATGACATGCTTTTCATCCGTTTATAGTTAATCACATGTTGCTGAACATCAGCGTTTCTCCCTCTTGAAGGTGAATAAGACTCCAGTTTCAGAGAAACCAGAAAAGTTCCTCGGTCGTTCCAAAGTCCAGAAAATTACAAGCGCCGACACTGGACACGCCTTCTGTATCATTTTCACCACATTTAATGACTATATATTCTTTCATGATTCAGTAACTCGGTGTTTGATGTCCACCATTCAATTACCTGTTGTTTGCTATAGAAACACAAATGTATTAGAACAAGTGTGTATTCATAAAGCGAGGAAATTGGAGAATTTACAGTAATACACACCGATCAGGCATAACATTATCAGAACCAGCCTAACATTGTGTTGGTCCCCCTTTTGCTCCCAAAATAGCCTGGCGAAGCATGGACTCCACTAGATCCCTGAAGGTGTTTTGGGGTATCTGGCACTAAGATCTTAGCAGCAGATCCATTAGGTCCTATAAGTTGCTCTGTGGGGCCTGCAAGGGCCACACCTCACAACTTGAAGGATACTTATAGGATTTAAAGGATATTTTTAATAGATACTGACCACTGCAGACCAGGAACACCCCACAAGAGCTGCAATTTTGGAGATGCTCTGATCTAGTCGTCTAGCCATCACACTTTGACCCCTGTCAAACTCCTGTCTCATTAGCATACGAAAGCTCCTCCAGCCTCATTATGCATATGAAAGGTCCTCCTGCCTCATTAGCATACAAAAGCTTCTCCTGCCTCATTAGCTTACGTAGGCTCCTCCTGTCTCATTACTTTATGAAAGCTCCTCCTGCCTCATTAGCATATGTAGGCTCCTCCTGTCTCATTAGCATACGTAGGCTCCTCCTGTCTCATTACTTTATGAAAGCTCCTCCCGCCCCATTGGCATACGAAAGCTCCTCCCGCCCCATTGGCATACAAAAGCTCCTCCCGCCCCATTGGCATACGAAAGCTCCTCCCGCCCCATTGGCATACGAAAGCTCCTCCCGCCCCATTGGCATACGAAAGCTCCTCCCGCCCCATTGGCATACGAAAGCTCCTCCCGCCCCATTGGCATACGAAAGCTCCTCCCGCCCCATTGGCATACGAAAGCTCCTCCCGCCCCATTGGCATACGAAAGCTCCACTTGCTCTAAGGAGCCTTAGAATACGAAAGCTCCTCCTGTTAGATTGGCATACGAAGGTTCCTCCTTCCCCATTAACATACAAAAAACTTGGATGGGTTTTTTAAAAATTCTGTTTTATTTTATTGTACAATGACAGTTTAAGAGGTTTGATGTTATTGAACACGGCTCGAAACAGTGATTATTTAACCGTACTTTCCATAGATCATGCTTTCTTTCTGCTTCGTGCCGGTCTATTTTGAGAACTTTAATAACACTGCGGTATTTAATAGAATTTAATTTAATAACAGCGGATAGAAATGTGAAAATAAAGGAACCAAAATGTCATTGTGTGTGTGTGTCCAGGAAACGCAGGAGTTACAGCAACAGAGGTGAGAGGCTCCAAGAATCAGATGAGGACATGTAACCTCCAGTCTTCCTGTCAGAACGAACCGAACAAGGTGGAAACATGGACATTGTGACTCTGAGGGATCAGACGTCTCTTTTCCAAGCATTCGGTCCGTTAAGAGACATTTCAGGCGTGCGCTACCGTTGACTTCCATTGACTTTTTAATCACAGTTGGACGAGTGGAGAGGTTTTTTTTTTAAGGATGAAGAAAAGAAAGCTGAACAGTTTGAAGCTTCAGAAAAAAAGGAACACGTGCAATTTCCTGTTTATTTGCGTGTATTTTTTTTTTTCTTTTGCTTGTCGCCAGATCTCTTCACATTTCATGTAACGTGTCTAAGAATGAAGACAGACCGATAATGGGGTAGGGCTTTTTAGATAAACAGGATGCTGCAGTTTGTGTGTGAAGTCATGCTTCCTTTTAAACACTGTGTCTCTTAAGACTTTTAAATGTTTTTACAGCCAGGGAATCTTTTAAATCGAAAATACATGATTTTAAAAATGCGTATATGTATAAATATATAGAACATAAAATAAATAAAATAAAGGTATAAATAATACTATTTTACTATACATTTTCTACATTATAATACTGAAACTATTGGGGTTTTTTTATGTAAAAAATTTAGATTATTGTACTTATAAATATTCTTATAACGTTAGACAAAAATAAAAGATTTACATTTTATTATGAATGAATAATTTTGTTAATTATTTAATAAATTTAATTCATATTTTCCATGCTGTTTTACAGAATAAAATAAAATAAAATGTTTCTGTTAAATTATTTTATATCAAGTACAAGCATTTTACTAGACTTGACAACTGCTCAGAAAATGCATGCGATTTTATAATCAGCCAATCATGCGGCAGCAGTGCAATGCATAAATCATCAGACTGTGAGGGGGGGGGAATGGGATCTCAGTGATTTGGACTGGGACCGCGTGGAAGCAGATGGGCTACAACGGCAGATGATCACGTCAGGTTCCACTTCTGCCAATCATGACCGGAAAGCTGAGCGCAGGCTCACCAAAAACTGGACAGGTGAAGACTGGAACAAGTGAAGAACTGGATTTCTGCTGAGGCTCACAGATGGTAGTCAGAATAGATGAAGTCAGAATTTGGCACCAACAGCATGAATCTATTTTGTGTCAGCAGTCTAGGCTGGTGGAGGTGGTGTAAGAGTACGGGAAATGTTTTCTTTGTCACCATTTCCTTGGCAACCGTCCAAATCACTGGCTGTGTATCCAAGAGAACACCTTTGGTATGAAGAGGCACTCTTCCAATGTTTCGAAATATCTTGTGAAATCCATAGAAGCAAAGGTCAGCCCTACCCACTGTCTGTCTAGTGTGGAATTTGTTAGCACAATAGAGCTTTTTCTTGAGCCATCCACTGACAAATCACATTGTCTTCAATGTGAAAGGCTTAGGATTTGTTGATTTCTGATGTTTAATGAACAACTGATCAGATATCACGCCAGTATAACCGCTACATAGAACAGCAGAGAGACGCTATTACAGTCTAAAGTACATCTTCAGTTATATCGTGTATGAGTTTATAACAGGACACAACTGCTGTACGTGTGCCAACTCTTTCTACCAGAGACCAAAAAAATGGAGTTTGCTCCTCTTTTGTTGTGTGTCCATGTTTAGAATTGATTAATGTATATGAAGCTCATATAAACTCTGGGCTTTAAGAATGTGTACACCAATCAGGCATAACATTATGAGCACTGACAGAACACTGACGATCTCCTCATCATGGCACCTGTTAGTGGGTGGGATATATTAGGCAGCGAGTGAACATTTTGTCCTCAAAGTTGATGTGTTAGAAGCAGGAAAAATGGACAAGCTTAAGGATTTGAGCGAGTTTGATGAAGGGTCAACTTGTGATGGCTAGACCACTGGATCAGAGCATCTCCAAAACTGCAGCTCTTGTGGGGTGTTCCCGGTCTGCAGTGGTCAGTATCTATCAAAAGTGGTCCAAGGAAGGAACAGTGGTGAACCGGCGACAGGGTCATGGGCGGCCAAGGCTTACTGATACACGTGGGAAGAGAAGGCTGGCCCGTGTGATCCGATCCAACAGACGAGCTACTGTTGCTCAAATTGCTGAAGAAGGTAATGCTGGTTCTGATAGAAAGGTGTCAGAATAAACAGTGCATTGCAGTTTGTTGCATATTGGGCTGCATAGCTGCAGACTAGTCAGGGTGCCCATGCTGACCACTGTGTACCACCGAAAGGAAGAAGAGTTTTGGAAGTTTTGAAAGGTTATCCAACAGAGGGAAAAAAAACAACCACACCTCTCTCACTGAAAGCCAACAATGACCTGGCTCATTTTCTTCATATATACACAGTATATAATAACAATAACAATTTCTGTTCCTCCAACAGAATGAAACACCAATAGAACCCCGGTGCATCATTTCATTTGAGCTCAGCTGGCAGACACAAAAAAACCCAGCACTTCACCCTTCTGACCTTTCTCTTAACTCTAACTTTTTCTCTCTGACCAGTTCATACTCTCAGGCCAACCATAATACAGAAATCCTGCAGGATTTGGGGCCAACAGTCTTTCATGGGGAACATAGTGTAGTCCTTACAGCTGTTCTCATCATGGGGCCCAAGGACATCAGGGGTCTGACACTTAGGGGTCCAAAGATTTCCTAAGAGAATAATAATCATCAAAACGGATTTCTATAATCAAATTATTGTTGTTCTTGCAGCTGATCCGCAAGTTTCGATTTGACACAGGTTTTATGACGGATTCCCTTCCTTACGCAACCCTCCCATTTCATCTGTTCCCATTTCATCATTTCATCCATTCAGGCTGGGCCCCGGCACACTGGAGTTAACTCTCCAGTGGCTGGGTTAGCTTCCCTGCTCGGGAATCGTACCCAAGCCTCGATAATGAGAGCGCTGGATCCTGCCGCTGGACCACCAGGAGGCTTGATTTCTTTAATCAAGTTACAGTTAATAAAGCTGGTTTATTTACACTGTGTCAGTGAGTAGTTTGTTAATGATGATCTAATTAGATTTCCATAATGAGTGCTATAAGGCAGAGAATGGCCTGTAACCTTGTCTGAGATGCTCTTTCTCCCAACGATCTGGTTTAATTCGGTCCTCCCACGACTGCTTCCTCCTCATAATCGCAACTGAATCCTTGGGTTGTTTTGGCAGCAAAAGGGCGACCAACACAATATTAGGCAGGTGGTCATAATTTCCCTGTTATGGGAAATAATAGTAATAATAATGTATACGAATGAACTGGACCTACTTTTAGATCTGCTGTTACATAAACTCCTTCTGAGCAACCAGAATCGAGAATACATCACCACATGGTGATAGAAATGCTTGCGAAAGAGCTTGTATTTCTAGCATTAACCACAAAAAGCCCAACTGTTATGCAAATCCTCTACAAAGGAACAGGAAAACCCATTAGAACCAATTTAGCCAGCTGTACGTCAGCTTTCTAGCAAAAGAGCAAAAAAAAAACCATTGGACTATATTAGAATATGACGCAACAAGTATCACGTTATCGAATAAACCTCGTTCAGCACGGATGCAGGGGATGAGAGCAGAAGCTTAATGGCTCGGCGATGACAGAACAGCGCTGGCAGAGCCACGTACACCTGCCGGGAACCTGATAACGACAATAAAAGGCTCATCATAAAACACACAACACACATAACACAGTGTAAACAAGAGGCTCTTCACAAGCTCCTGGCTCCATTCATCACCTGGATCCTTTCTGTTAGTCCTGGGGGACAAAAGCAGGCAGCACAAGAGGTGTTTTTTTCCCAAAACTGGCTGCTCGCTCTCGTCCAGTTCTCCCCAGCCAGGTGAGCACTTAGAAATTGAAAATGGCTGATAATAAATTTTATCCGCTTCCGATAAACAATTTCCCCTCGTAGTTAAAACTCTTGTCCACTCGCAGGCGGATATATACAAGTTGAAATAAATATACACGTCTCACACGCGTTAAAAGCAAAGCTTTTTTTTATTGCAATTAGTAGTGAAAGATACACTTCAATCTAAGGCAAAGCAACACTAAAAGGCCATCAGAGAAAGTTACAAAACATACATAAGAAATACTTTTAAAGGTAAAATAAAAAGACCCCTTGGTGTAGCGACACAGAGACAGAGACAGAGACAGAGAGAGAGAGAGAGAGAGAGAGAGAGAGAGAGAAGGAGAGGGAGACAGAGTCATGGAGCTCCTGGACATGAAACATTCGTGAAGAACGTCCTTGAGACCCTCGAGCTGAAGGACAGTCCTGAAGGACACTTAGCTAAAAGAGTGCATACTTTGGTTCCTCTAGGGATAAACTTTTACTGTTCGGAGAAAAAAAGGGTGTCGTGGAGCTCAGCGTCCCGTGCCGTGGACGGACACCGAAGACGATGCACTTAGAGAGAACAATTAAAGGAACATGTATATATTTTTTTGTTTGATCTGCTAACTCAAGACGCTATGCGTCTACAGTCGTCGTTTGGAATGCTGGAGCTTGACAGGTTTTAGTAAACAACTGTTTGTAAACAATCCACAAATTCAGGAACAGTTGGTTGTGCATGTGCGTTACTCTTCATGCGTGAACTCCACCGGAGCTGCATGTTTCTGTCCCCCTCGGTTAAATGGACTAATGGCCGAAGACGAGACCTGCGATGGATTGACGAGGCGGTGGTACGAGCTGTGGCCGTCTGATCGGGACTGATCTTAAATCGTGCTGGACTTGGAGGAGCCGTTATGCTGGACGAGTAGTACGTTTTCACACATGGGGATTTGCACAGTTAGTGGTTTTTTTGTTTTTTTTTGTTAATAAGACGCAACTGCGAGTTAGCATACTTCTCTATACAAACTAAGGCATTTAATAAACAGAAACCAGAAAGAAAAGGAAGATAAAAACCCGACAACAGTTAAGGCTGAGGCTCATGTCATCCGAGTGGAATGGGACTCGTATTTTAACGTTCCTGCTCTCTTCTCAAATGGCTCTGGCACAAAAGACTAACTCAAACTCGAGCACACGACTACGAACGTCCCTGCCTCCAAAAGCAGGGGGAAACTTCTATGGCTGGAGTTTAGCAGCTCTGGATTTGAAACACGTCAGCTTTGTGTATATTGTATCGTCAGTGTGGTTCTCTGACCCCCCCCCCAAACAGAAACCAAGCAGCGTTCGGAGAGGATCGAGGCGGAGCAGCTTTCTTTTCCTTTGCATCAGAGAAGTTATAACTGATGATCAGTTACACAATATACTGCAACCAGCAAAAGTGAAATTCTCAGAAATGCGGTCAGATGTTCTTCAGAAGGTGGCATGGGGGCATAACAAAAAACAAAACAAGGCACTCCCAGAATTCTGGTCACTTCTGGCACATAAAACAATGTGCACAATGCAGTGTTAGCTCTGTTGTTACAGTGAGCAAGTATAGGCATGGCATGAGGTTTGGTTTCTCAATTACATAACAAGCTGCATGTTTTTGCCTTGTTTATTTTGTGGGAAAGAATATGAAGGAAGAAGGACGCATGAATTTCCTTTTGCAAACATTTGACGTGGAACTAACTATAAACGGCTAAAAAAAATACGATGTGGCATTCTTTCATATATGGAACGCTGCAACTGTTGGCGATTTGCTGTGGGATATGAAGAATAAAACAATTCAGGATGGGGAAATGATCAACGTTCAGATGGAAACAGTATCTTGAAGATACTGGAAATACGCCTGAACACATCATCACGTCTTCCATCGCCCTCGTTGTCTGCAAAATCCAGTCCTGAGGACGGCCTCAGTATTTTTAAACGTTTGCAAATTATAATAATTGTACCAGAACGGTGCTCATTTTGTCTATAAAAAGCTGCTATATTATTCAGAATGGTGGGATTGCCTTGTCATTTCTGTCCAAAATGAGGAAGCCTTCTAGATAAAGCACAGAGATAGGGGTAATGTCTTTAGCAGTCCAATAATAATAATAACAATAATAATAATACTGCAAGTGTGAAGATTGTGGTATATTGTATAACTGATAATCAGCACACTTCTGACTGGCGTTTTTCAGCGTTTTTAAAAAGACTGTCCACCGGATCCTACACCAGCACTGATCTGGACATCAGACAATTTTACAAATCAGCCTGGTTTTTTTTTTTTTAAATAAAACAGAAATCGGCTCTTTCGGATCTGAAGGGCTCTCGTCTAACGGAAGAGTGAGGACTGTTTGGGTTTTTATTTTTTGGGGGTGATGTGGCGCCCTCTTGCTGCCCCTTTTCCTCCTTCCCTCGCCCCCTCCGTAACGCCGCCCGCTATGCGGTCACTCCAGCCGCACTTTAGAACGCTTTTTAATAAATACACCATAAAATATTTCGCATATATATTTCGAATATATTAAAAGAAAAAAAAATTAAATAAGACAAAAAAAAATAATAATAATGAAAAGTTGGCTCAATAAACAGAAAGAAGTGTTAAAGAGACACACACACACACACACACACACACAAAAAAAGAACACTTCTTACAATTACATCTACTCAAATAGTTAAGGATAAATGGTCAGGCATTTAAATCTAGCACTGATACTGTAATCAAAAGCAATGTTTGCAGTTTAACTCGTTTAGTTGTACATTTGCAGCATACCAAGGTCAGTGAGGTGCAGTGTTTTTCGAGATCTCTTGTATGTAAGAGGTATTTTTTATTTTTTTTCCCCCCTCCTGGACCGACAGGCACCCATGTGACCGACAAAGCGCCTGAGGGGTCTCTAATTCTTGACCCTAATACTCCAGGTCGAAAGTGAAGGTAATAAAATAGACTCGTATGATATATCTGTAAGTACTTTCTATAGGGCATTGCACGGGCGGTGACCGAGCCACCTGAAATGACCTCAAACCAGCGGGGAGCCAAGTGTAATGCCAAATCTCGACTGTCGACCAGGCAAGTTTCATCAGACAGGATGTAATTAAGAATCGCTTTGGGAGACCTCTGAAGATTTCTAAACTACACATGCCTCCTTAAAAGGAGCTGCTGAGCAGTCCTGTTCTAATTTCCAGGCATTAAATGAGTGAGACTGCACAACCTTCAGAGTGCAAACGTTGTCCGTTAAAATCCACCTATCAAGGCAACATCATCCTGAACGGGTTGTTCGGGGATAGGGATGATACATTTCGACTGGCACATGCCTATATGCTTAGAAGATTTTTTTTTTGTAAAAAAACATAAACCCCAAACAATTAGAAAGCAAGTCAGTTGTTACTTCCTGTTTGGGTGGCAGTCTTTAAAGTGCTGTGCTAGGCTTTTCTCTCTGTCAGGCTGTGTACCAATTGCCCCATGGTCCTGACTGGAAAAAAAAAAAAAACCCCAGAGCTCAATCATAAACCTTTTTTTAAGAGATATATATATATATATATATATATATATATATATATATATATATATATATATATATATACACACACACTTGGCATATATTATGAATATAAACAGAGACTTGACTTAGCCTCGTTCCTTAGATGAAAAATGTGTGAACGTAAGCTTGTGCATGCGTCTGCACGTGTGCAAGGTAAGATAAAGAAAACGGTTTGATCTGTCACTTAAGTTCGGATTTCTTCAGCACCGTCATGAGGAAAGGCACTTTCTAAGGACTTTAACCTCTTTTGGCTCCACACGCTTTTACACTGAAACACTGAAAAGGGGAAGAAGGCCTACGAGTTTGGAGATTTGCGCTTCGAGCCGACTTCAGTCCTCACGAATGGATAGCAGGACGTCAGAAAATTTTTTTTTTTAAAAATGGCGCGACTCTGAGAATACTCATGAGGTGAAATACAACTGCTACACGCTAAGCACCATCCGGTCCAACATGCTACACAGCTTTATTCATAACATCTGCTACCAGAACGTTCCTAAAACAGGAATTTATAAAGACTCTACATTGTTGAAGGTGGGACAAAACCGATGATCGACCAGAATAACTCCGATAGTGGTTCCATTATTTAAAAGACATACTCATCATCACAGCATTGACCTCAGCACTGGACCAGGTTTTTTAAACTGACTGATTATCCGATACGGCGATGTCTTTCGTGCCGTGAACGTGAGGTGTCGAAATATACACCACCACCACAGATCTTTGTGTATTAAAAATTGTCCTCAAAGCACATCGTCGACATGCTCGGGACGATTCGTGTTAACTTGGGCGACGGAAGCTCGCTCTGAGCAGGCTTCGGTACTTGGTACTGGTACCAGAATATCAGAACATGAGAAATGGAATTGGTATCAACTTTAGACACTACGCTGTACCACCTGATTTGATGGGGACACATTTCAAGCTCACTGTGATGCTCAACTTTAGCACATGCACTAAAACTCTGCTCAGAAGATGCTTCGAACACAAAGTACAGTCTTTAAAAAAAAAAAAAAAAAGCACATTCTTAATCTCTACATAAGATAATCTTGCACCATTACCACTGTCTATAGTATTTAGTAACATCAGAAAGTCAGTACATTTTTTTTTTTTGTCTATGAAATAATTTAAAAACAAAAATAGTTATAAATAAGTCAGCTCTGGATTGGAAAAGAAGTTGGATTTTTCCAGTATGTAATAAAACTGATAAAAAGCCATCAGGGACCATTTAGCATGACGTGAACTGGTTTGAGGTTTAGGCATCATGGGTACCACATCTGCCCTCTTCATCAAACGCAACCCAAAGGTCTTTTTCTAACAGAAAGATATGTAGCCAGCACCATTTGCACGCTCCATGTTCCCACCCTCACGTCAAAATCTCTGTAGTGTGCATCATACACGATGCACAGTATAGCACCAAGCTTTATTCAGCTTCAATTAGTGCAGTTACTGTCCCCTCGCTTACAAAACGGGATGTGCTTCAGAAGGAGCAAGAGAGCCTGCTTGTACAACTCCACACTGCCCTCTACTGGCCTTCTGGTGAAGAAGCGCGCACACACACGCGCGCGCACACACACACACACACACACACACACACACACACAGTTACACCACATGTGCTGCTGCATCACCTCGCTCACTCTCGTCCTTAAAGGAAGCTGAAGCACACCGTCAGTCTCGTCAAAGGAACCTGTACAATAGCAGCTAGATCCTGATCAGAATTGGCAGACGATGGTATAAGACGTTTCTGCTGTGCAGGATAAAAAGCTGGGAGAGTTACACGAAGGACTCGCACTGAATCCGAAGACGACCTAAAGGCCACGCAATACTGATCAGTGAAAGAAATTCATTAACATTATTCCATCACAAAACAGAAGTACAGATCATGGCTTTCTGCAATCGAATAAAATTTGTGACCTCTAAGCCTTTCTTTAAAAATAAAATAAAAATAAAATAAAAATAAAATAAAAATAAAATAAAAATCTCTCCAGTGAAACTGCACACTTGGGCATCTTAATGCACTGCATTAACCGTTTTCTTAAAATCTTTCATTAGCCAAAAAAATAAAAAAAAATAATAACAACCTCCTAGAAAATATTCCTTTTCTAAAACCAGGCACTTGATTTTGAACCCTCACCAAAGAGATCTATTATTGTATTAGCAATTATATATAAATTTAGCTGAGATATATATATATATATATATATATATATATATATATATATATATATATATATATATATATATATATATATATATATATATATATATATATATATATATGCAACTGTAAAAGTGCCAAAACATACACGTTTCCATCTTATGTCCAACCCTCCATCTCGTATTGATATACAGAGTGCTGATGCCGTCATCTCACATCCTTAACCCTATTTCTATTCTCACATGATCCAGAAAACTGTACCCTACATAGGAGCTGATCGGTTATTGCACTAAAACCGGAATATATCACAATCTCTCCTTTAACATGGCCTCTACTTGGTTTTTTTTTTTGTAAAACAGAAAGAAAGAAAGCTGGGGAAAAAAAAATCCAAATTCATCTAAAAACAGGTAAATAAATACTGGGAGAAACTGAAATAAAACCAAAAAAAAAAAAAAAAAAAAATTCTACAATTTTATACACATAAACATTAAAAATAAGATCACTTCGCACTGTAGTAAATAAAAGCTTAGTGATCCGGACCACCACGAGAGGACTAACATCGGCATGAAGCCCGAGGGAAACAAGTGAAGAAGTTCTAAGAAGAAGAAGAAGAAAAAAAAAAAAAGCAGTTTGTAATAAGATCTGGCCCTAATGGGTGGCACTTATAATTAGAGCTTGTGTGTGAATTTTTTTGAGATATTCCTAATGTATAATTCATAACAACTGACACTCGTCCATCTGGCAGAAGACGAACTCTAACTCTTTCCTAACTTCTTTCGGCTTTCCTAGATGTCATTCTGCGAAGAAGAAAAAAAACAAAACAAAACTGGGCGGTCAAAGTGCTGCTGTTACAACCTTGAGGTAAACAAATCAAGCAGACAGACGGGGGAGGGGGGGAGAACTCCCTTTCGTTTGGTGTAAGGGTCACCTTAATCCGAAAAATAAATAAAACGTGGTTGGCTGGTTTAATATTGCATAACAGTGCTGAGTTTGGGCGTTGGATTAAAGCAGGTGTGCACTCTCAGGCCGGATTTGGGATTGGCGAGACCCCCACAAAACACCCCACCCCCGCTTCCTGCTGCACAGTGTCCGGTCCGCTTTTAGGAGGAGGTGTGTGGGCGAGCGAGTGGGATGAATCAGGGCTCTCAGGCGAAATACATGGTCCTCAGGGTGTCATGGTGAATCTGCACAGCTTTGGCCAGAGCCTGGGGGTCTCGGCCGTTACTCTGACCCGAGACGTGGCTTCCCTCGGCACTGTGGATGAGAGAGAGAGAGAGAGAGAAGGGGGATTGACATCATGCACTCTTTTCAACAAAGGTCACAAGCCACAGCAAGCAAGATAGATACAAACTGTAGACCCTCACCTGTCGTGCTCTTTGTCCACCAGGTGGTAGCGGGCACGGAAGGCCACCAGGTGGGCATAGTAGGCAGGTGCGGGGATGGAGACGGAACGTGTGCAGCGCACGTATGTGTGGCACAGCTGGTAGGTGAGCAGCTGGAACTCGTCGGCTGTGAAGCAGTTGTCGTCCCACAGCACGTGGTAGTGAGAGGGGCGACTTGTGCCCTGGTAGAGGAAAAGCAATTCGTCTATTCAGTAGATACTCTGCACTGTATGGCACTAACCGGAACATTGCAGGTGTTCTGTGCATTACAGGTATTCTCTCGAGGTAAACTGTTTATTTCTAAGCTTTCCACACGCACTAGGTCTTAGCTTACATAACTATAGGCTGACAAGTGACCTGTCAAAAAAAAAAAACTTGGATAAGGATAGGCTGTGATTTCAAGCAGCATAAAGCAAGACAAACAAATCACAGAGCTCACTGCATAGCGAGTTTTGCCACTTTATAAACGTCTAAAAGCGTACAGAAAAACATCTGGTGCACTCCCACAATGCACTGCAGTAGGCTGTAGAGCTTCCAAAACAAGCAAAGTGTCTTGTGAATTTCCCTTTGGGATGAATAAAGTAAATCTTGTTGATATGGAGGTTTGGTATGACAGAGAAAAATGAGTGCTCTAAATGAGTGAACAGAGTAAAACTTTCAGAACTAGCTAAGCAGCGACAGCTGGTTATAACTAGTCATTATAATTATTGCTTAACACAAAGCGTGGGAGAAGGGAGCACTGAAAAGTCATGGAGATGCAAATGAATTCCTTAAACCACGCTGCAAAGCATTCCCCCCCACACAGATGTCCAGTTCAGGGGCAAAAGTACCTGGATTCCAGCATGGCTGCAGAGGTAAAAGTCGAACTCATAAGGGTGTGTGATGTCTGTGTCAACAGTCGTACCAGCAGGAATGTTTCCGCTGCGGCCCACCTGCAGACAGCATCCAGATTGCCAGAAAATAACAATTAGTGAGACTTTCAATTAGGATTAAACTAAGAGGTAATAAGGAGGTTTAATAAATTAGTCATCCCTTTTCCAGATGGCACTCGTTATGCAAAAAGATTAACAGTGTGGTTAGACTTACAGAGGTTACCAGATGAAAATCTGGAGTATCGCCACATTCTTCTGCCAATTACAGATTTAAAGAGAGAATGTAAATCTAACCATTAGAGCTCCATTTTGCCTTTCAGTAACCCTGTTAAGCTTCATCAACCGGCCAATTCATCAATTTTCGCCTTTCTGCTTTATAGTGGCTCTAGCATGCTCTCTGTAAATAGGGCTATTGCTTATGTCTCTTGAGCGCATCTTAAGAAGCCTGATTCTGTGATGCAGCTGAAGTAAAATAATTACAGACTGTCAACCGGTGGACTCTTGTGTTAATGAGCGTAATTAAGCATTCGGCTGATAACAATTAGAGCAGTGGTAGAGGGAGAGAGAGAGAGAGAGAAGTGAAGGATGCCCCTGGTCTGGTGAGTAATTTACAGCTAATGTCTGCGAGAGTAGCTTCAATTTTATAGGCTGGTAAGGTCAACTTTTCAGGCCTGAATGTTTCTAAAGACCTCATTAATATCATTTACCTAAATTAAAAGATATTAGCTTGTTATACAAAGATTATTTTATATAAAGAAAAATACATACATACGTTAATCCATTATACCACAATAGAAGAACTGTGGCAGCGGCACCAAATTGCTGGGATACTTTTCAATAACAGAAACAGGAAACTGGCCAGGGCTGAGGGCACTTGAGCCCAAGGTTCAAAAAACTTGCTTAAAATGCATAAGATGTAGTGACTATGCTGGCCAAAATGCATCAAAGTTGGATGCTGTTACATTCAGAAGAAGGCTGCCTAGGTAGGCAGAATTTTGAGGTAGCATTTATAGTCAGGGGTAACTTAAGATAATATGTGATCGTATAAACCATGGTAAAATGTGACATCTTTTCTATGATGTAAAAAAGCGTTCTAGTGTCTGCGAACGAACTCACCCTCTCATTGCGGTCGGCACAGAACAGTCGGGTGTGGTGCCGTTTCTGCACCACAATGTAGGTGATGCCGGGCTGGTACTCTTTCTCCAGGCTGATGCAGGCCTCCCTGATAGCCAGCAATTCATAATACAGCACCTGAACCAAAGCATAAACACACAACCCTTAGTCAGATTGATAAAACAAACTCACTAGTAATGCAGCCTCTGTATAATCTGATATAGCTTGTATTATATATAACTTAAAACAGAGGCAGTGAACCAGCAGTGGTGCAGAGCTTGTCCTATTGCCCACAGCAGATTTTCACAGAATCTGTATTTTTGCCACGATGCTGGTTTAAAAAGCTTCATGAATAAAGCTCTTATATGCTGTTACAGGGATATGGTGATATGATGTGGATTTTCGGTTACCATCCTAGATGATTATTTTCCTCTAACAATCCTGAAGCATCTTATTCCATGTCTCACGTATGAGAAAAGGAATATTATTACATAGTGGTTCAGTGATTACTGACCTGTCTGAACTGGCCCTCGGACACACCGTCCCTGTAGAAGATGATGCGGGTGGGTTTGTATCGAGTGGACTTGTAGAACTGGATGAGGAGCTCGCGTACCATGGAGGCCAAGTCCTGGATCACTTCCTGCCGCGGCCTCTGCACCCGCACTGTGGCACAGTACCGACTGGGGTGGGCGTCCATACTGCCTACCACCTACAGAGAGATGGGAATGAGTGAGAATTAAAGAATGGACAGAAGAGACATGAGACAAAACACTAGAAGTTAAAGAATAAAGAAAATGAGCAGTTAGAGGCGGATAGATAAGAAAAATCACTCACCGCAGCGATGGACGGTTTTTTGCCATCTCCAGCAGGAGGGTGTGTGACATCTGCTCCCAGGAAGATCACAGGCTGCTGGAACACTGACGGCCTGAAGAACAGCACATATACACGCTTGTCTTACTTAAATGCAATTAACCAAATTTACCAAAAAGAAATCCTGTTGGCACTTTTGTGAGCTAAAAGCTCTCACCTTTGATGTGGTACCAGGATGTTGTTTATGCCGCCGAGTTTGACGTTGATCTTCAGGCAGAGGTTGGAGAGGGTCTGCGGTGACGTCTTCACAACATTCTTCACCTGAACACACTGAGTGGCCATTCCTAGGAGAGTGTCTCCTACACGCTTAACCTCCGCTACAAACACACATTTAATATGTTTTAATAAAAATAAATACATTCCTATTTGAAGAACCAATGTTAGAGTTATTGAAATCTCTGATGAAAGTTCCTATTATAAAGAAAGGCTACAGCTTTAAACAAAAGCTTCAGGGGACAACCAACAATATCAAAATCCTAAAGCTGGTTTTATACAGTCATGTGTCCACCTGTTTATATAATCTTGGGACTTCAGGAGTTTCCACTGACCAGGAATGATTTCAGTGGCAGTTTGTGTTACTGGGATAAAGTGTGTTGTGTTGAACAATCTTATCAAATAAGTTTAAATGTACAGGAGTGTATAATAAAATATATTAAAACTGCCTTTTAAAGCCAGAGTCAGTGATCAGAGCTTTGTGTTGTTGTGTACCATAGACAGGTGTCTTCCCGGGCAGGATGACGATGATGAGCTGCAGACCGGAGTAGGTGTTCTTAAGGTGTCTGAACATGGGCTCCACGCTGTCGGCTCCCTGGGCGTATTTACAGAAACATGGCTGACCCTGAATGGGCATCCCGGCATCTTTCGAGATCTTGCGTAGCTGATCTGTGAACCCTCTAAAAGACAAGAAAAAGAGGCAATGATCATGTATGTGTTTTTGTCCACTGCAGATGGCGGTTGGCTCACAGACAGCACTGGAAATGTTGGTGATAAGAACAGAGACAAAGAACGTACTTGAGGATCTCTTCGCGGCACTGCCTCTGTGTGGCAAAGCATGCGATGGCCCACATCTTGATCTCTACACCGGTGTGAAACTGCTTTCCTCGCATGTCCCACACACCGTGACTGGGTGTGGCAACGGTCCGGTTCTGCAAGTAAAATCACAGGGTTGATCTGCTGCATGCTGACACACACACACACACACACACACACACACTCACGCACGCACATAACACTTACACGCACACACAACACACACCCCCACGCGCACACGCACGTAACACACGCACACATGCACACACAACAGAGCCAAAATATACTCTACAAAATATTTCTTTCCATTATCAACAGATTAAATACAAAAACATATACTATGAACTACTGAATATCGAAAAATGACCATCATGCATTTACTTTTAAAACAGCTTTTAAACATTTTACATCCCTTAAATTAATCTGAGTGCAGTCTAAGCCATATTTAGCTACTTGACAATGAACACTTTTCACAGTGAAAACTATCAATACTTCAATTGTAAAACAATAGATGGTTAATTGCTGACTGATGGCAGCCGGTTAACGGTCAGCACAACTGGTCAGACCCTGGCATAGTGATGTAGTTATTGTGCAACACACAGTTCACACCAGCAAAGGTTAGAGACAGGGGTTAGTTCCTCCAGTGGAGAGCCAGACAGGCAGACGGACAAAGAGAGATGAGCGTGATTTAAAGGAAGGGTACCAGAAAGTTCTCTGAGCTCACCCTGCCCCCGTACTGCAGCATGGGCGCGGGCAACACACGGCCCGTCACGTGAGCCATCTCGTCCCGCACTTTGAACTGGAACTCCTGAACGAACGGGTCGGCTTCATAGTTGGCACTGCGTACCTAAGGAAGTGAAAAGAGAGGGACAAAAGAAAAATGACAGGGAGAAAGAGGCATGAGGAGAATGAGGAGTGATGGAGAAACATGTAGGGAAGGGAAGGGTAGGGTAGGGAAGGGTAAAGTAGGGAGGAGAGGAGAGGAGAAGGATCTGTATTAAGACACAATCATTTCATTGAGCTCAGTGCTCTACGTTTATTCATGAAAGTCCTGTACACCGAGATCACGGCACACTTGAAAAGCTGTCTCCTGAAAAGCATTCAATCTGCTGACTGAACATTTCGCCTCGAAACACCAGCTCGAGCTGCACTGCTCTGTGTGTGCACTTGAAAACAAACACTGGACGGTTATTTTTAGAATCACAGACGCAAACTGGAGATATTTTGTCAAATTCATTACGCCCACGGCCCATCTCGCACTGTTCAGAACTAAATGGATCGACATTTGTAAAGAGAAAATAAAACGGCATGCATCTCATTATTTTAGCCAAATGGAGATGATGAGCCAAGAGGCACATTTGGAGCTTGTGGTCCAACATGAAATGAATGAAGACTAGCGTTGTAAAAATTACACGACCAGTAAGACATTAGCCCTCATTTAGCAAATTAATTCATTAGTACATCATTGACAGGATCATTTACACAAGACATCAAAAGTTCGTTTGGAAAGACAGTCATATCCAATGAGAGCTTCCGAGATAAATTTAGCTACATTTACATACTTGTACGTTTAAATATAAGAAACCTGCACGTGAACTGAATGAGAATATTCGGAAACTTGGTTGCTTCATATTCATAAATCCATACGAGTCACAAAAGCCATTCAAGTCGTGCAAAAGTAATAAATACATGGACATTATACATGGAATATTATATAATACATGGAAATTAACAGCTTATTAATCTATATTCTAAAATCATAACGATCACATCTTCATAAATCACATCTTACAGAGTTCATGCCTCCTGCCTGAGTATGTAAAGTGATGCCTAGGAAGGAAAGTCACTTTAAGTCTAAGATGGCCACTCCACGTGATTTATATCTGCTGACCGGCTGCATTGTGCCGGCAGTCACAGTTTAAAATGATA
This sequence comes from Hemibagrus wyckioides, assembly GCF_019097595.1. Lineage (NCBI taxonomy): Eukaryota > Metazoa > Chordata > Actinopteri > Siluriformes > Bagridae > Hemibagrus > Hemibagrus wyckioides. The sequence goes on along the minus strand of NC_080732.1, from coordinate 16,050,034 downwards.
AAAACCAACATGCCTCAGCTGATCGACTGCGAGTTAAGAGAAATGGCGTGTCCGGTTTATTTACAGAGGAACTTAAATGTGCATTAATCGAACTGTTGAGACAAAAGCTTTTGCATCATATTAACTGCATTTGCCCTTTATTTGTTAAATTATTATTCATTATTCATATTAATAATCCATTCCTTCTGACCAAAGACACTTAAGTTAGTAACCTATAACGAATTCTACAATAGAGTTAGTGTAGTTATCTTCACTGTTATAAGAGGAAATAATAATACTGTAGACCTGATGGATGCATATCACACTGATCAACATTAAGGACTAGATTTCTAAAGAAGCAGAGTTCAATACTATTCTAAACAGTAGAGGGCGCTCACCAGTCTGCTGATCTCCTCCTGCCGGTCCGGTGCTGAGCGTGCTGTGGCTTTGATCATAGTGGACGTCTGATTATCGGTCAGTTTTTTGATGCATCTCTGCCCTGCTACGATGTTACACACCTGACAAGAAACAAAAACATAACAAAATTAGAAAAAAAATTAAACTAGCCATGCTTCGTCCGAGACCTATTAGCATCAACATTAGCATTTCTAGAAGATGGACGTCTCACCTCCAAGGGCAGGTAGGTGTGTTTCTGCTCCTGGCCGACCTGCAGACACGGCAGGTGAGGGTACTTCAGCTGCAGGTTGTACTTTTCTCTGAAATACTGAGCGACGGTCCGTTCTACCGTTTGTCCATTTTCCAACTGTAAGGGGAACCTGCAGCAGCAAAGCGAGGAAGGTGATGTTAATGGAATAAAGTACAACACAAGGTGTGCTTTAGAGCAAATGTAATAATAAGCATAACAAAATACTCTTACTTATAATAAACCTATTAAAGACTAACGGCATTGTTTTGTCAAATTACAAACTTAGCCTATTTTGCCAACACCGTATCATGACCGATTTCTTAACATGAGAATATTAAGCGCTAGTTCCGGCGTGTAACTCTGATGTATAAGAAATCGTGCTAGCAAGATTTAATTCCTTGTTAACGTCTGAGTAAGATTTTTCTACAGAAGAAAAACACAGTGACTAAAAGTCATGTCAAGTTTCCTCATGCTCTGCCCTGTCCCATCTCGGGCCCCTGCTGTGGACCACAATGAGGCTGACTCACGTTTGATGGCTGGCAGGTCTTCGGGTCACGTTACAGACTCGGTACTTCCTCCGCATGGTTCCACAGTGCGTCACCTCCACCTTAAGACCTAAAGACACCCACAGGAGGCAGGAAAGGTATAACAAATGCACCACGCGTTAAATGGCGTAGCAAATGTGTTGGCACTTAAATATTTAACCCTGTTCACTAACTGCTCAAGGCACTCGCGGACGGAGTACAAACTTGTATTTCTCTTGTTCTGGTACAAACAGAGCAGAACACTACTCATTGGATTGTGTTACACATTTTAAAGGTCCACATTTCATGCTCGTTGCACCAGATTATACATATTAATGTGAAGGTTTTGCTAGTGAGTCACCGCCGAATGAAAGCCGTATCAAAAAGATCGGCTCTGAGAAGCAGATGACGCATAGTTCGAGTGGAGGCTAGTGCTAGAAAAAGCCAGACTCTTGTACTCATCGTTCCCTGCTTTTTTTCCCCCTCTATTAAACACTGCAAAAAAAGACTCACCTTTGATTTCTTTGGTGAACTTGACTCGGTGAGAATCAGTGAGAGGACGGGGCTGCTCGTCAATGTTGTGGATGTCCAGGACCTCACACATGAACTGGATGACCGGCTGTGCTTTATAAAAGGCCGTGGCTGACACTAGGGGCAAAACAGGATGAAACAGGAAATCGTTAATCACTATTCTAGGAATGATTCATCCAGAATATAGACAATTTTAGCCTTAATCCCCAAAATCAGCCCTTACATGTTTGTTTCCTTAGTTTTTGAACTCATAATTAAACATTGCACCACCGTGATGATTAATGAAAATGTGAACCGCAGAACCAAGCCATGCATTTCTCTTGTAAGCTTATAGCAAAAATAAAAAAGAAATAGAATTATCAGGAACAGTGAGTCACTGGACTTTATTCAAAAGGGTGAAGTTAGGACACGAATGAGACCCAACACTTCTGCTGCGTTTGTAAACACAGACGATGTTTCTGGAAGACGTTCGTCGATGCCACAGACACATTTCCCTTGTGGTTTAAATATCTGACTCAACAAATTTATCAATGATCAGATAAGGGTGAAAGATGATTCCACAGACAGTGGGTACTTCTGAATTCCAACTCTCAAGACCTTTTTGATCAATTGCATGATAAATGAGAACCAGGGAATCAAATGCATCTGAAACAGGAAAAAAAAGAATAAACCCTGAATAGCTTTTTCCCCCTGGGAGAATGAGGACAATCGGCCGCTCTGTACTTTTAGCTGTTTTCCTACACACTTAGTGAGGTGTGTGAAGAATCGGATGACAGCGGCAAGAAATCGATAAATCTTGGGAACGCGCTTGCACCCGGCGGTGGCGTGAACTCAAAGCCGAGCCACAATCGCCTGCTTTCGCGCCTTTTCTGCAACTATTCACTCCATTATGGCAGACACAATGAGAGTGTAAAAAGAGAGGTGCTCTCAGACAGGCGGGCTTTTCCCAGTGATGGCGGGGGGCGTACCAGGAGGAGTGGGCTTAGTCAACTGAAAACTGTGTCTAAGTGTGAAAGAGCTGTGTGTGTGTGTGGCAGGGGGTGGGCAAAGTTCCAGACAAAAGGGAAGGAGAGTGTGGCTGAAACCCTTTTCATACATGCATGCAGACAGTTAGAGTTAAAGTTACAGGAAATCTGAGGCTGCAATCCGGATTTCTGTAAGGTTTTGGTGTGATGTCTGTTGTTGAAGACGCAATGCAAGGAGCCGCAACTGAATCTTCTGTCACATACGTTAATAACGTGTTCGACTTAAGTGGGAAGTTAAGTCATTTTCAAGGGTGAGCTTCAAGACATCACTGTAACTGTGATGAGTTCTGTAGATTTAACTCATCTAGGTAAAGGTTAAAGTAGAACGGTGCTACTTTGCTGAGTGCTCACCGTTGTCAGTTTAAAGTCTTGGGCATTTTCTTTGGTTTTTCCTAGTCTGAGGTGGGAAAGTCCAAATGCAACGTTAAATTCACATTCAGAATTTCTTGCATGACCACACTGGGCCGGACAGTCCTGCAGCAACGGTCCGTGGTAAAGTAAATGCTGGTAAAGTTTTCTGTCTGACGTTAAGGCATTAGGTGTTCAGTGCTAGCTCACCAAACCCTCTGTATACAGAGACAAGAACCCTCACCATCAATGTTAAGCATCATCTTCCACATGGCAGGGCGAACAGACTGATGGAAGCCGAACCACACCTCTCTTCCTCCTCCCAGGGGATGGTCATAGCCCTCCGGAGCGGAGAAGAACGAACGGCCCACTGGAGTGTATCTGCAGAAGGAAGAGGATGGGTAAAATTTCAGTATTTATACAGAATAGCTTTATGTTATACAGCAGAACTACGTGCGTCTTGAAAATGCAGTCAATCATGCTCAGTAAACTTTTAAGGATATTTCCGCAGGATATTTTCAGTAGAGTTTTACCACACCATTGAAACTTGACCTCTAGCCAATATTCATAGCTCTACTAAACTGTACTTCTTCTCATACCTGACCTCTAGTTTTGTTTTTTTTCTCTTCTTCTTTTCCTTGTGTGTTCACATGGCTTTTTCCTCGCTCTACGGTGGCTTGGTGGCTACTCCGATTACCTCAGAAGCTCCTGCTGAACCGAGGTCAAACAGAGTGCCAAGCATTCCCTGTTCCCAGACACTACAGAGTGAGGATCCTCTCCTGTTTTAAAATAGCCTCTGCCTAAACCTTTAGAGATATAAATAACACAATCTGAATAACCGATTATCGAGCCTGTCAAGGATCAGAATGAAGAGCGCAAGATTAAGCACAGTGCACAATAATCTCTTTACACTCGTTTGTTGTACGCAATACATGTTGCTACTCTCCTGTTCATTCTCCCTCTCTCTCTCTCCGGTCCTCTGTAGCTCCTGCCACCTCTGTCTAGCGAATCAAAGCATACGAAAGTAAGGAAGAGATTTCATCAATCATGTGTTTGTAATGCACACATAATGCCTGAACAGCAAGTTTTCAGGAGAAGCGCATCAGCCTTATGTATTCAGCTGTGATGTGGTTATTTAATTAAAACCATTAAAATCATGCATTGATCAAATCTAAACAGTCAAGAAGATCTCCAGTCTAGATACACATTACTCTCCTGCCCTTTCTCTCTCAGTTCTCTCTCTTCAGCTATTTCGATGCAAACATTTCTACTATGCCATTAGACCATTAGGAGCAATTGGTCTGCAAGGCCTCTTGCTGGAAATGTTGGCAGATCTTTCATTTCACACTTACAGCAAATTGGTATAAAATCCCAGAAGGTCAGCAGGTAACTACATGTGCGATGGAAGATGCTTTGCTCTGAGCAGCAGAGCGTCTGCTAACCACACTATTCATTTATAATATTCCTTTTTTTCGGTCAACGTCCTCGGCTTTGATGGACTGAGACTCCCTGGTTGTGGAAACGGGTCCAATTTTCTTAAATATAATCTGAAAGTATGCACGCACCAGACAACTGAACCGCCTTTTCCAAAACAAAGAACAAAATTTCAGCAGGCTGCCACACAACTGTATAGATCTTTACCAGCCAACATCATCTAAGTGAGGGTTCAAGCTGTGACACGTCACAGAATTAGCACCAACCACGGTATCACCTCAGTTACACGTGTGAACAGCAGGCACACACGTATTCCCGTACCAAATCCCTAGGACTTCACCCAGACTATGTGGGGTGTCATTTCACACCTGACTATAATGCCTCTGCGGATAAATATAATGCTAGATAAAGAACCACCAAAGAAAGTTTAAAACTGGGTCTGGAAATCTGTTGCAGTGTCTTTTTACAAGTTGTTTACTCAAAGTTCCCACTAGAGCCAAAGACTGCGATCCAATAGGCAGCAAAATGGATCATAATGAGCCAATAAATATTGACAGTGACTTGGAAACCTGCCGTTTTCTGCGAATTGGCACGGACACACGAGTGCTGTTTATAACTTTTGAAAAGAGCTGAGCTGCCAACACGCACACAAATGTACTTGATGGCTCCCTTGTATCCTTTCACCCGTGTGTTGAAATCGGTGTCATTTTGTTTACCTAGAGAACACGCTGCATGAGAGCCTCGTCAGAGCGGCTAAACTTAAACCTTCGCTAATTCTCTCCGTACATGCAAAAGAAAGTGATAAACAAAACATGTTTCCTGTATTCAATGTGCTTCTTTACTTTTACACTAAAGCTACAGACTTAGCATTGCTAGTAAGAGGAGCAGAAAAACACCAGCGATGCAAATCGTGCTTCAAGCTTTGGGCCAAAAGTTATAAACTGTCAAACAATTTTTTGATCAAAATATATCATTTTAAAACTATAAACCTACACAGTCTCATATAAACGGATAATGATATTATATTCTCGGCTGCTCCTTCTAAAGCTACTGCTCTGTGTTGTACTCAGAGCCTTAAGGATACTCTTATCACTCTCAATGAAGACGGGAATGCTGCAGGTGTACAAACACTCACAAACAGTGTTCAGGTGCTTGCCAACAGGAACAAAAAGACCCATGGGTGTGTGTGTGGGGGTCATTTGCACTCTCTTCTTTAGCTCCGTATAGATGAAAGGTTGCACCTGGGGTTTACATGCCAAGATGTAGGCAAAATCTAGCAATTAGTCGTCTTTTATCGAGTAGGTGGGAACTGCCCCTAATCACACAAATATATACTGCACTATTTGGGCACTAGATTATATAGTGCAAAGCTTAGACATGTTTCTTTACTTCCAGTTTCAAGGACTGGTTTGAGGAATGGGATGGCATTGGCGCATGTCTGTGTGTGTTAGCGTTGGTGTAAAGAAACTAATTTATTACTGACGCTGATGTGTTTTAGTGTCCTCTCTGAAACAGGTATGCTTAGAGGAATGCAGGAATTCTCTAGGTGTAAATTCCATTGGTAGTACTGCCTAGACAAGTATTCCCACTACACTAGGCAGGGAGAGAGAGTTTATAAATACACAATAGGCATTTCCTTCTTATCCAAAACCGCAGAGACTCCCAGAAGTTCATCTCTGCAGCATGCGGCTTTGTGAAACCGACCAACCAAACGAGCCTGTCTCGGTTTCACATGAAAGTTAATGACAAACTCTGTATGGTAGCTAATAACCCTGCTGCTTTGCATACCCTTCATGCAAACGAGAAACGGCAGGTGTAACAGGTAAAGCCTGCTGAGCAAAGCTCTGTATGTGAGTCCAGAGAGAGAGAGAGATGTGCTGCATCATGAGTTAAAGGAGTAAACAATGTGTGATGAGCTCTGATAGCTTACTTCATGGAGGGCAGGTGTCTGAGCACCACATCTACGGCATGCACCGGATTGGTGCTGATAGGCTTGTCCAGCTCCAGTGGCTCAGGCATGCTGCGCCCGGTCAGCACCTCATGCAGCAGGTGCCAGCTGACCAGAGATACAAACTTTATGGTGACTTTAAAAGGCCTGTCTTTGCCCCCTTCTCCTGGCAGCGTGACATCCAGGTCGACCTGCGACAGAAAGCAGTGAATTTTAACACTTTCCTGGAGCATGAATAATCATACAGGTAATGAAAGTCTTAAAACCTAATCTTACCCCTGCAGGGGCCACAGGAAGCGGGTTTGCTGTGTATAGGCTTCTCTTTCCATCGTAGACTGGCCGGCGATCCCCGAAAATGGTCACCTTAAAATGCTGTACCATGGAGTCCACCACCTCTCTGTAGACACAGAAAAAGAGGAGGGGAAAAATGTATTTACAGCCAACTGCTTTCATGAGGGGAAAAAAGTAGATCTGGTGCAAACAGATTAATATATTAATTAATACATGATCATGTTAAGAAAAGCGTAATTACAGACTAGCATCTTTTTTGGCTAGAAGATGGTGTGCAGTGTCTGTAGACCCACCAAAAGTGATGAAAAATGCTTTCGCAGAAACGTTTAGCAGCTTTAGCAAAAACATATGAAAATGTTTGTGACTTCAATTTTATTTACACAGGAACTATTGTGGCTTCTATAACAGCCCCTGTAAGTGCAACATCAAGTGCATTTATATTATTTAAGCACGAAAGCAGACAGCGAAAACTATTTTATTTAGCCTCTTAGGACTAATATGTGACTTGACAGAAGACGGAATGTTAAAGTGTACTGGACGGAGAATTATTCTTTTATTCTCCACTCAAAAGTTAAAATTTTTTGACATTCTGATAAAAAAAAACTGACATTGCCCAACATTACCGTTTTTAGCTAAATGCTCCAGGACTAAATGACAAAAAAAATAAAGAGCATACCTGTTCACTCTGCGTGGGCACTTCTCAGGTTTAATGTCCACCTCGTAGAGGTAGACATCCATCTTGGGGATCTCCACCTGGAAGCAGTTGGCCAGCAGCTTGATGGGCTTCCCCATGGTGCCATAGCCAGGCCTCCGGGGCATGGAGAATAGGGACTGGGCCCCAACGACTCCTGCAGAGAGACACAAAGCGGTGGGGAAAATAGGGGTCAATATCTGCTCAAGAGGATTTTCAGAGTCATCTCTGTGGCAAAATGTCGGCTTAGACAAGACATCATGTATTCAAATAAGAATTCAGATATAGTACTTCATCTACAATCTAAATACGTATGAGAAGATATATAAGACTTGGTGTTATAGGAAAGTTATCAACAATGGAGCGATTACTACTACACCACCCTAAAGTTGATTACTCTCCAATTAAAGCTTGTCTTGAAGCATCCTGTTCCTCTTATACCACATACGTCTTCAATTTATTTTATTAAGTCATTCTTTTTATCCACTGTGATCATTTTTTTTGAGTGCCCTAAGGGATATGTTACATAGACTTATCAGTGATAGTAATATTAATTTAATTGTTGCACAACTGTATCTCATACTCTAGATGTTTCACATGACTTACAGTAGTATTAAATTCCACGTATACAGTTTCCTTCTCTCTCATACTTAATATGACAAAAAAAAAAACCACCTCTGTCTGCATCAGCAAACTTTCCTCATCAAAAAAACAACAACTACTTCTTATAGAAAATTACTCATCACCCTCTGACCAAATCAGTCTGCAGTATTTAACAGCCATATGCTGTAATCAGTGGCATTTGTTATTGAGTGATGCAACTTGGTGAAACATCAAGGGTTGGTGCACAACTAGACACAGGCTGATCTGCTGGGGCAATTCCATGGAAAGGTCAACATTAGCAAAAAAAAAAACCCTGGGGGGATAAATACTTAAACATTTCACTTTTTGTATTTGAGATTTATTTATATTCCTAGTCAAATATGTATGATGTGAGTCATGTGATGCATCTAGAGTATGAGATACAGTTATGCGACAATTACATTTATATTTGTATAGCTGAACACTTGGGTACTATATGACCAGTTAGTCCTGCACTGTGTATTCTGACCCCTTTCTATCAGAACTAGCATTAACTTGAGCAACAGTAGCTCATCTGTTGGATCGGATCACACGGGCCAGCCTTCGCTCCCCACGTGCATCAATGAGCCTTGGCCGTACATGACCCTGTCGATGTTTCACCACTGATCCTTCCTTGGACCACTTTTGATAGATACTGACCACTGCAGACCGGGAACACCCCACAAGAGCTGCAGTTTTGGAGATGCTCTGATCCGGTCGTCTAGCCATCACAATTTGGCCCTTCATCAAACTCGCTCAAATCCTTACAACCAATTTTCCTGCTTCTAACACAGCAACTTTGAGGACAAAATGTTCACTTGCTGCACCCACTAACAGGTGCCATGATGAGGAGATCATCATTGTTATTCACTTCACCTCTCACTGCTCATAATGTTATGCCTGATCGGTTTATACATGGTCATATTGCCCAGAACGAAAGAGTATGATATGCAAGTTATGTCACTGTGCTCAGTCTTGTGCACTTTAAAGATGAACGCATAAAAGTCTAATAATAACAACAATAACAATAATGTGAATCACCCAGGTACATTCCCAACCCTGCTCTTGTTGACACTGCACTGAGAACGTCTTTTCGGTATTTTTTTTAATTCAGCAGTTACACGAAATTCGGTTCTCAGAATTGATATTGCTTGCGAAAAAGCAAAAAAACTGCATAACTGGATGTACTTCTCCAGACTGATCCAGCTCGGCGACAGCTGCTAATGGTTTCCTGACGCTAAATTACCCACAACACCGACGGCAGCTTTTTCGCTTTATCAAAAGCTTCTCTGAACTCCGCGGGCGGGTGGAAAAAAGAACAGAATCTTGCTGTGAGGAAAAGGGAAAAGAACACTGTGGCCTGAGTAACTTAGCGACTCGCAACATTTACAGTGCAAGGTGCCAGCCACGTGTACGTGGCTGCCCACGCGTACTGGATGTCTCAGAGTTAGCTCACTCGAATCCCCTTCCCAAGCTATTTAAACAACACCTCATGCCCAGGCATGCTGTTAAAGCAAAAAAAAAAAAAAAAAAAAAAACCCTTCCTGCTTACATGACTCTTACTAACAAGCTTACTAAGAGGCGACGGTTGTTTTATTCTCGAATTTCTGCAGTAGAAGCCTGCAGAGAAAGACACACCGAAATCAGAAAGTGGAAGAAAGAGAACGTGCCATCACACATGCACGTCACTCCTCCGCCACGTCATTTTGGTAAACAGAAATGGCCCTAGTACTGTTCAGCTGTAATGAAGGAGAAGAGGGTGCAGAAACACTTCTCCTAAGACATGACAAATTAAATGAAAGTCTGTGTGTGTGTGTGTGTGTGTGTGATTCATTCCTGACTCATAACCCCTATTTCAGAGGCCCGTTTTGGGTCTCTCCCTGAGGAGTCACATCCAAAACAACCAAGAATCAAAAAGCCACCGCTGAGTGACTGCGGTGTGAAGCATACATCAGGCATGTAGATCTGTTACAGCTGTACAGTATGGGGAGGGGAAACAACGGAAATAGTATTTTCTTTCAGATATATTAAGTAACACAGCATGGTAAAATGCTTGAATCTGATAGGTCAAAAACATAACAGTACAGGTAGCTCATATACCGATACACTATACTGACAGAAGTTTTGGGACGTCTGCCTTTGAATGTAATATGGAGTTGTCCCGCCCTTTGCAGATATAACAGCTTCAACTCTTCTAGGAAGGCGTTTCACAAGGTTTAGGAGTGTGTTTATGGGAATTTTGGACCATTCCTCTAGAAGTACGCTTGTGAGGTCTGACGTTGGACGAGAAGGCCAGGTTCACAGTCTCCGCTCTAATTCATCCCAAAGGTGTTCCATCAGGTTGAGGTCAGGACTCTGTGAAGTTCCTCCACACCAAACTCACTCATCCATGTCTTTATGGGCCTTGATTTGTGCACTGGTGTGCAGTCATGTTGGAACAGGAAGGGGTCATCCCCAAACTGTTCCCACAAAGTTAGGACCATGAAATTGTCCAAAATGTCTTGGTATGCTGAAGCATTAAGAGTTCATTTCACTGGAACTAAGGGGTCGAGCCCAAGCACTGAATTCAATGATTTGGAGGGGGTGTTCCAAAACTTTTGACAACGAAGTGTACCTCTTGATATCAGTTGTATGTACTTTGTGACCGTCAACGTTTATAAGCAAAGAGAAGTTTAAGTTTTGTGGTTTGTTTGTCATTGTTGGCTTATACACTGTGGTATATGCAGAATAACATGCAACATGCAGTGACGTTTTACGAAAATACTGTGCTTTGGAGGCATGGATTATTTTCACATAAAGCCATAGTCTGTTGTTTGATATTCCTTACTTCAATTACCTTCATCAAAAATTTTACTGATAAACCAGACCTAGTTGTTCGGTCATTTTTGTCTCCAAGTTTCCCAAATGACATCAATAGCTGCAATAATATTGTTAACAACATTATGCTTTTGGGGGAAAAAGTGCCTCTGAATGAACATACAGTGCGTTCAAAACACTTCCACTTTTACCTCATTTTGTTCCACAACAGCTTTACTCTAGAGTGAATGAATTCATTATTCCTTCATGTAAAATGATACCAAACATACAGCTATACGTCTTCTTGGATGCTACAAGCTTCTCTGTACAGTTACCTTCAGGTCTATCTGGAGATTTGGGCTCAGCCTGTTCCGGTCAGACACACCGTCACAGTCTGGACGCACCACAATTTACTCTTAAGCAGGATTTCATCCGGTAAACTATGTAAATTTCCCATGACCCTGACAAGATTCTGCTGATATACATTATGCCGCCATCACCATGCCTCACCATAGGAAAAGAAATGGCCAGGTGAAGAAAAACATCTACAATTCTTCACATGTAAAGTGAGGAGCGTTTTCTGCAATACTATAAAACTATATTGCCAAAAGATTTGGGACACCCCTCCAAATCATTGAATTCAGGTGTTGTTTCTCAGGGGTTGGGCTTGGCCCCTTAGTTCCAGTGAAAGGAACTCTTAATGCTTCAGCTTCATACCAACACATTTTGGACAATTTCATGCTCCCAACTTTGTGGGAACAGTTTGGGGAGGAACCCCTGTTCCAACATGACTGCACACCAGTGCACAAAGCAAGGTCCATAAAGACATGGATGAGGGAGTTTGGTGTGGAGGAACTTGACAGAGTCCTGACTACGAGCCAGACCTTCTCGTCCAACATCAGTGCCTGACTTCACAAATGCACTTCTAGAGGAATGGTCAAAAAATTCCAATAAACACACTCCTAAAACTTGTGGAAAGCCTTCCCAGAAGAGTTGAAGCTGTTATAGCTACAAAGGGTGGGCCAACTCTATATTACATATCATGTGCATGTAAAGGCAGACGTCCCAAAACTTTTGGCAATATAGTGTGTGTATACAGCTCATGAAATGAATAAGAACCTATTTATCATTGACTAATTTAGCAAATTCACAGTCTAATCACTCTAAGTTGAGTCATTTCAATCTCATGTCCTAAAACAAGTCCAAAGTCCCCAAGGTACTACTCAAGTCTTGAATTGGGGTGGGGGGGGGACAACATGGGTACAATATGGGGTTTTCCTTTTTCAGACTAACTTGGAAAAAAGGCTCATTTAAAGACAGAAAAAAAACACGCCTATTTATCACACGAAAGGTTTTTCCCTCCGAGATGAGAAAGGTTTGAATTTTCGCAAATAGTCACAGCTGATCACAAACTCATTTTATTTTCTTTTACAGTTACTAGACTAATATTACTAGACTTGATATTTCTGCATCATTATTCCTGTCCAAATCCAAACGTGGAGCTCTTCGACGCTGCCAGCGGGTCATCTCCAGCAGACATGGGTCACGCAGCAGATCCCGTCTTTCTTACGACATAAAGAGTCTGAATTTCCAGACCGATTGTGATGGAAATGCTTCAAGCAGGCCACACACTCACACACACACCCTCACAAACAAGTATACAGACATAGACACTGAATGGAAGCCCACTAACTAAAGATGTGCTTAATGCAATATTTTAATACTTGTCTATGACTTAATAACGATCAGACCGGCAGCCTGGATTCCGCAGCAATATTTTATTTAGACTTCGTTAGCATCATTTGATTGAAACGTTACTACACTGCTGGACTCGAGATGTGACCTCTGCATTTACATGACTCATATTTCATGTACGATTTAATACAGTGATGTATTCGACAATGACGACAAACAAACGAGAGGGAAAAAAAGGTGGTGGAGGTTCTTTTTCATCTTCCACTCCACCGACCACGTAAACTCGGTGCTCCGCTCGTGAGTCATCAGATCAACTCTCACAATCACACACACACACACACACACACACACTCCCGCACATGCACCACTCCACTTCCTCTAGTCCTGAGGTGAAGCTTGTTCTCCCACGCTCACCTACTCACTACCACCTCTTTCTCATTCACTCGCAGAGTTGCGGGAGAACTGCGTCATCAGATCTTCCACGAAACGTAGCCTCGTGAATCAAGGCCGTGCGAGAGGAGGAATAAAAGAAAAACGATCCGGAGACGAACACGTCAATCACCGTGCCTCTGTGGAGCGCCGAGTCCCACACATCACAACTGCCAAAACTCAACATCCTGTTGCCTGCAACACCCACAAAACATTTTAAAAGCACGACTTTAATGCCTTTCAGAGACCAAATAAACCTGAAATCATTGCCTAGAAAACTGCACACGAAATCTTTAGCTGATAAGTGATAACATACGAGGTCGTTTTTCTTTGACTAGCTGCCCACGACACAATGCACCAGAACGAACTGTTGAAATGCGATTAGAGTCGTAACACAATAATCATGCTTTCACACGACAAGCCACCGGGTCTGTGGTGGATAAGTGGAATGATATGTACAGCGCCAGAATTACTGACATCCTCTTAATTGTGGTTGAAAACGTAACAGAGATCATAGTGAAATAATAAATCGGTGGTGTTGGTTTTTGACAGAAAAAGTCGAGTGCGCTAATGTTTTCTATCGGGTCACGCGATGAGAGATTTTTTCAGGGTTCGGCAAATTCAAATTTTTATTTGCATTCGGTCTGACTGGCACGGCGAACACAGGAACGTGAGGAAGGCGAGAGCCGAGCTACAACGATTGGCACGTCAGGCTGCGCTGAGAAAAAGTGGAGTGTCCATTGACCATATGAATGAGCTCCATTCTGGGCTTGGGACGGTGAATGAAACTCTCTGTTATAGACATATCATGATACTACAGCTTTTCTTTTTGTATGAAGGGTGTTTGAGAGAGAGAGAGAGAGAGAATGAAAAAAAAAAATGTACTACTGCTGGTCATGGGAGGAAAGCAGAAAGCCGTGAAGGTGAAACGAGGAGAAATGAAGAGTAAGAAGGGAGGGGGGAAAAAAACTTGATCACCTAAAATAAACAAACTTGTGCTAATGTCAGCCTTCGGGCTCTTTTCCTCTTAGTGTCGGTCTCCTGAGCACAAAGCACCTCTCTAAACTGTCCACTGACTCCATGTTGCCTCTGCAAAGAGGCCCCTCTCTCTCTCCAGGCAAAGGCGCGCACACACACACACACACACACACACACACACACACACACACACACGGTGAGATCTGTTTGCCACTGAGCCTGAAACATTTCCCAGGCCAACAGTCTACTCCAGAGGGCCCGGAGTTCAGAATTAAAACAGCCGGAGTGAAATCACCGAGTCCAGTGTTAGACTGAGGACAGGCACGGAGTTAAACATGGAGAGGACAACGTCAAAGAAAGTGCAACAACACACCATCAGCTCCATATCGTCTGCTCATGGAATGCAAGAGGAGAGAGAGAGCAAAAAAAAAAAAGAGACAGAGTGGGACAGAATGAGATAAAGACGGAAAGAGAGCAAGGAAAGAGAAAATGAGAGAGAGCACGGACTAGATGGACACACAAACACCGTGAGAGGGAGTAGCAGAGGACATGTGAAAGCCACTAAAAATGAGTCTTTCAACATAAGCATCACTGTTTCAGACTGATGAAATCTGGCACAGGAAGACACAAACTGAGCCGCACTGGACTGAGAGGGCGTGAGCTTGGAGATGCAGGAGAGCCGTTAAAAAGACACACATACCCTGACCACACCACCTGGACCGTCCTTATGCTCTACCTCCCAGCCGGGGCATCCCTCTCTCACCTCCGTTACACACTCGGAGACAGGAAACACCTGGCATCTCACGCTCTGTTAACCACACCACGCCCAACCTCCACCAAGACACCAAATACACTATCCACTGTCTGTGTGTGTGTGTGTGTGGGGATGTGCAGACATGGTCTTTCAGTCAGCTATGCTATCTGTATCATGACAACGTACGTTGTTCCACATTCTCACAGGTGTCCTGTGTACGTCCTCCTTTAACAGGTGAAAGAGATAGACAGACAGACAGACAGACAGACAGACAGACAGACAGACAGAGAAAGATAGACAAATAGACAGCCAGACAGACAAATAGACTTTATTGATCCCATGAGGGAAATATCCGTTTCAGATTTTTTCCCCTATTTCACAGATATTAAACCTAATACTCAGCAGCCAGGATGCTTGAAATTATGAAAATAATATCTGCAATTATTCAGAGACTTCCTTCATACTTTTAACCAGCGGTACAAGATTTGGTTCAGCCAGCTCTCTTAATAAAAAACAAACAAAAAAACTATGACCTCTGTCTTTCACGTTTCATTCTGTATGAATAAATGTTTTCTTTTTTCATTTACACTTCACTGAAACAAGGCTAACAGTTTCTTAGGTGCCCAAAATGCTGCTTGACCACCGGCTGACCGAGGTGCAGTGGGATTCATCCCTTGCTTCATCCCTATGTAGAAAGAACAATGAAGTGACTTGAGTCCTTCAGTCAGTCGATATGATCTTAAAGCATGCAAAAGATGTTCCCTTTAACATCATCATCATATAACCCACAGCTGCTTATCGAATTGAGAAATCAGTGACGTGTGGGCTGCGCTTTTCTTTAATCTGTGGGCAGGACGTTACAATGATGTCAAACTTAATAGGTCAGGGGTTGGATGTAAGATCACTCGCATGCACCGAGCTGAATTTCGCCCTTTTAGAAGCGACATTGCTGCCATGTTTTGTAGACGATACGGATCCACTTCTCTTTTCAGACCTGGATTACAATATTACCTCATTCAAACTGTACAGATTAGTCAGAAAGATTTGTTAACTGTGTGTGAGTCAAATGTCCACGGCTGTGACGCGGCGAGTGGCAGAGACACATTTTCATCACAGCAAAAGCTCAGACAGCAGGATGACTTGAAGGCGATTTCGATCAGAATCCCCCGCCTCCCCATCTTTAATTTCTGTTAAAACATTAGTCATGGTAGATCTCCAGTGGGGTTTTCCAACAACTGCCAGGACAGAACCACCTGTCCACTATCAGCATTATAGGTAGGATGTGTGATTTACACGGTTACACTAATATTCTATGGTGCCACCATCTACTTACGAAAGAAAATCATTTTCCTAACAAACACTTGGGGGTGTGCTGTTACAGGAAAGTAATCAATGAGTGTGACACAATCAAATACGAATTAAAGTTATGGTCATCGCTACGACTGTGACATCAGCACATCCCAAACCATTTTATTTCTATTAAACCACAGCAATCTGAGCTTGAAATAAAAACTTCTAAATAATTAAAGGATGACATGTAATACTTTTTTAATCTTCACGGTGTCATGTAAGAATTCAGAGGATCCAGACTTGACCATAAACAGGATAAAGCCGAATGAATGACCATCATAACTCAATATGATTAATTAATCATTTATTAGATATGTGGTCTGTAGCAGAACCATTTCATCTGATTCTGAGGATTCTGCTATGACCCCTGATGACCCGAGCTCAGGATCCAGGTCGAATCACGGACTGGCAGGTGATCACTGAGGATGGAGAACCAGTACGTTAACCCACTTCCCTGTGCTTACGCAGCTCATGAAGGACTTGTCAGCATCAGTAGTTGTAAGACATCCTGAAAGTCACCCTGAAACGGCTTGAGAGTTGTGAACGGATGCTGAACATCGACATACTTCCTTTTAGAAGACTACCTACGTAAAAGCATGTTGAGGAGCCTGCTGTTTTGTAACTATGTAAAAGTCTAGACACCTCCCACCACATCTTGACTATAGCTTAATGAACTAGCTAAATACGGAGAACAAAGAAGATATATTTTGAGAAATACATATTATATATATATACGTACATATTTTACAACTGCGGGTGATCTCTCACCACCACCGTCACGAAATCATAAGTGACGAATCGTCACGTCTTTTAGGAATCTAAACCCGATGGTTACGGAGAATCGCAGGGCCGTCACCAAGAAGAGTTCAGCTAGAAGTTTGTAAACCCCCCTCCCAAAAAATCTCACACAACCACCGACTCGAAAACGCCAAATTTCCAAACGTATAAACGTAATAAATTTTCCTGATCAAGTGCCAGCTAAAAAATTGGGAACGGTGTTAGTGTTTATTCAGAGGTACAGCCAAAAAAAGTCAAAATGTTTACTGCTACTGGAGAGCAAGGCCCGCCTCCAGGGGCGGGGCTTATACTTACAAGGCTTTTAATTGGACAAACACAAAAATAGTACAGGATGAGTAATGAAAAATGTGTTACGTGTTCCTAAAAGTGATTAAATATAAAGTAAATAAATAAATAAAATGAGAATATGCGAAAAAGCATCTTTATTCAGGCTGACCTAAATGGTGCAGGAGAAAAAGCCTATTTTCTATTACGAGGGATAATTTAAGGTCCAATTGCGTGAAGTTATTTAGGCATCAAGGTTTATGCATACTTATTACGGTACAAGGACTTCACAGAGTAAAGAAATGAGGCTTTTATACAATTTGCATTTACCTGAAGTTCCGATTTCCATTCATGAGGCTCTCTGTCCGGTTCCTTCCCCGGCTCACAGAAGAAGAAAACTCCGGCTTTCCGTGAGAAAGAAAAGGAGGCAAAAAAAAATCCAAGGAAAATCCCGTGTATACTCCAAATGTGCTATCTGTGAAGATTCTCGTCCAGAAACGCGGTAAGAAATGGCGTTAGTCACGGTGCGAGGGGCCGCCCCGGGCTTCAGGGGCTCTACGGTCTCCCCGCGACTCGACCGCGGGCTCGCGGTCACTCCTCGCGGCTTGCCCCTGACAGAACGACGGAGCTAGCTCGCTGTACACGGTAGCCTGTTCGGAGGACGTCCGGATATTCGACTCAACTAGCTTGAACAATGAATACAGCGGACCATTATTGTATATTTATTTATTTATTTATTTAGCTCGTGACAAGAATGTCTCGCGACTGCGCTCGCGAAGTAGCTAAAAGTTTAGCTAGCTCGGTGCCATGCTAACTTAGCTAGCCAGCTCGCTCGCTTAGCTCGCGACTCTACTAAATAAACCGAAGACGACTGTTAAAAACGGCTCCGGTTGTTAATTTCCCCGACGTTTAACCTCGTCCGTGAGGCGTTGTCAAAATGTCAAATCCAGAACGCCGTTTTTCGTCGCTTTTCCAGCCCGGCCAAAGCGCTCGCTCTCTCGCCTCCTCAGGGGCTCTGACTGGCTAAATATGGTGAGAGCGTTAATCTATGACGACCGACGCAGCAACGTTTGACAGCTGAGCGCTGATTGGTCGACGTCCCAACGTCCACGCGCCAGAGCTTCTAAAAAACCGAGCGCTTATTGGTCAGTCGTCCAGTGACGACATCGGAACCCCTGAGAGGAGAGCGCTCATTGGTTTGACAGCAGATGCGAGGTTATAAGGAGGGGTTCTGGAGCAAAATGAAGAGAAACAGACGTCAGAGGAATTAAACTTCACCCCCTTTCAATTGTTCTCGGGTTTCGAGTCATTTAGGTAAACGTTCGGTTTTTTCGTCATATATTATGAAAATGTACAATTCCTAGAGCTTCAAAAATAATAAGACCTGACCGGTTCATCAACCCATAATGTACTGGTTTCTTTTCTCTCAGCTTCTCCTGATGGCATCATGGTGGCTGGCCACAGACTTCAGCAGTTCCTCTAAGATCCCGAAGATGATTGTGAGATATAATCTCTCCAACAGGTTCTGGGTCTTCCCTGGGGTCTCCACCCAGTGGGATATGCCTGATACCTCCTCAACTGGCTCCTCTTTGTCTGCCAAATCTCCGAGGCTTTCCCAGACTGTTGAGCTGAGAAGGTCGGCCAAGGCTTCTACATCTCCTGCCACAGATTAAGCATAGCATTATGACCACCTGCCTAATGTTGTGTTGGTCCCTCTTTTGCTGCCTAAACAGCCCTGTTGCCCATCCTGCACTGTGTATTCTGACCCCTTTCTATCAGAGCCAGCATTAACTTCTTCAGCCGTTTGAGCAACAGTAGCTCGTCTGTTGGATCGGATCACACGGGTCAGCCTTCGCTCCCCATGTCCATCAATGAGTCTTGGCTGCCTATGATCCTGTCTCCGGTTCACCACTGTTCCTTTCTTGGACCACTTTTGATAGATACTGACCACTGCAGACCCCCACAAGAGCTGCAGTTTTGGAGATGCTCTGATCCAGTCGTCTAGCCATCACAATTTTGTCAAACTCGCTCAAATCCTTACGCTTGTCCATTTTTCCTGCTTCTAACATCAACTTTGAGGGACAAAATACAAATTCACTTGCTGCCTAATATATCCCACCCACTAACAGGTGCCATGATGAGGAGATCATCAGTGTTAGTCACGTCACCTGGCACTGCTCATAATGTTATGCCTGATCAGTGTACACTATATGGCCAAAAGTATAAGGACACCTGACCAATCAAACCCATATGCGCTTTCTGAAAATCCCCATTCCAGATTTCAGCTCTGCCCCAAGTTCTCCAACCTAGTAAGGTTCTAAAACTATCTACATTTACATTTGGAGGACACCCTTATCCAGAGCAACTTGCATTTCTTAACTCATTTCATACAACTGAGCAATTGAGGGTTAAGGGTCTTGCTCAGGAATCCAGCTTGATGGACCCCACCCCCCACCCCCCATTCTTTATCCAAAGCCAATTACAATCGAAACACTACAGTTCACAATCTTCTGACCAGCAGACAACTAGCCTTAACTACCTCACAGCTCTACTCCAAAGTTTTCCCAAATAGAAATTTCAGCTCCTCTTGGGGGATCCCCAGACATCCCTAAGCCAATTGTTGAAATATAAGCTCTCCAGCCAGGCCCGGGTCTGGCTGATCCAGTTCTATTGGGAGTTGAATACAGGACAAACAGATTTGTCTTATATTTCATCTAAATTACCGACAGAAGCTTGACGAGCTCCTGCTTTGTTACCGACATCCGTCCCGATGTCAGCGAGATCGGTGCATCGTATCTCGAACCCAACTCTGGAGGCTGATATTCACGACACGACGTCATTTAATAAAAAACAACTTTTATTTCCTTTTTAAAAAATAACCCTCCCCCCAACACTATTACATTACAGAGCCAAAATAACTTTGTTCATGTGTACTTCCGAATCAGCCTGTTGGGAAGTGCTAAGATAAGGGCCGTCGTTTTGCAGTGGCTTTGTATTGCTTTTATAGTGAGGCTGAGTCAAGTTCCATCTCCAGTTCCTTCTCTTTGGGTCTAAAGGGGCTTGTTTTTTTTTTTTCTTCTTTCTTTTCTCTCCCCTCTCATTTGATTTGTGAGTTTAAGTACTGCATCATGATATAAAACTGCTGGATCGGACCAGACCAGATCAGATCAGAGCCCTCACAATTCTATAGGCCCAACCGTCAGCGGCCATTTCAAGTTATAAATACATTTCGAGTTGGCTGAAACATAATACTCATTTTTTTTTTAATAAAAGAAAAACGAAAAGTAAACCTATTCAACCATTACATAACCAAGATCCCTTTGGAATTCCGATGGACCCTATGTTTGTTTTGAGGTGCTTTTTGAGGCTAAAAAATAAGTGAAAGTGAAAGCGAAGACACCACCCCCACCCACCTCCCCTTACAGTGACCCCCCTCGGAAAAGGAACCGAAGGGGCAACAAGTGCAGTTAACGATTAATAAAACAACTAGAAAACATAAGAGAGCATGGATACTGAGGGATCCGGGTCACGATTTAAAACATGCAATACATGAAACCACGATGACATGGATGGGTAAAAAAAATAACCAAAAACAATAATAAAAATTCCCGTTTTCAACTATTTCTGTGTACATGGTACACATCTGGCAGAAATCCAGGCAGATATGTAGGTGTGTATGTACCATGGCTGCTACGTGGAAGGATGTGACTTCTTAATCATAAGGCTGTGGTGTGGGTGGGTGTGTGGGTGTGTGTAGGGTGTGTGTAGGATGGGTGGGTTGTGCGTGACCCGACCCGACGGCAGAGCTTTCTACGTAGGAGGTGGTGGTGGGCAGCTACACGGTGTGTACTCACAACAATACTAAAAAAAAAACAAAAAAACCCGATGTTCCTGTGTCCTTTGAGTTAGCGTAAGAATGAGAGAAGGCGGGAGGGGAAGTGTGTCACGTCCTTCTTGGTGTGTGGAATGTGCAGCGTGAGCAGAGAGCGTTCACGTCCACTGTGAAAAGACCTTGTATTGCTTTGAGTACAGACCAGTTTAGAGATGCTGGAAGGCTCTTGTGGAATAGGAAGGAAAGATTTGCGTGTGTGTGTGTGATCTTGCGTCTCTCTCTCTCTCTTATTTATCTACAGCGTGCCAGAATGCTGCACTTTCAATTTCCTCACATACAGACTCTAAACAGATGCACATTTCAAAAAAACAGATAAGTGCCTCTCTGAATGGTCGGCATCACATTTGGCTGGTTCAGAATGCTGGTTTTCTGTGTTGCGCACGTAGAAGGAACTTAGCTTAAATGTATGGAAGTCCATAGAGGCCATGTTTTTGGGGTTCCCTGACTGGGAATACCGAGATTTCCAATTGGGAAATGGACAAAATCTTAGAAATAAAACGAGCTAGCTATCTTGTATATTAGTGAAACATTTAATCAGTCATTCATCAGAATGGTTTATCCTGGTTAGGTGGAGTCTATCCTGGGAATACTGGGTGTGAGGCAGGAATACGCCCTGGATTTAACTCCAATGCGAAACACAGGGTGTGAACAAGGGTGTGTACCCTGATGTTTTGATCCGAAGAATAAAATGTACCGGATTTCCCCTTTTACCTCAAAAATAACTCCACCTTTAAAATCTCCTACCAAAGTCTGATTCTTTTGTTATCCAGATCTGCGTTTTGCACGATGCTAAAGCGGAGGCTATAAGCGTTCTTTCATTTATTTATTTTTTTTTAGCTACATTAGCCTCAGAGCATCAGGGCAAATCTAAAGTCGTCGTCACACGTATTACGGATCATTTGACTAGATTTGGGAGGAAATAACAATCGACATTTGATTCGGGTTGAACTACTACCTTTAACTCGATAGCTACCACTTCAGCCTTATACCTAGCCTTATCTATGCGGCATGCAGTGGAGCTTAAAGCTGCCTGTGTGATCGAGAAAAAGTAAATAATAATAAAAAAAAGTATGACCCCTTTGGACTTCCATAAAAAAGAAACACTATCTATCGTTATGCTAGTGCCGCCCCTGACTACGGAGGCACGTCTAAATAAGATCGGCTACACTCGAGAGCGCTGCGTCTCTCCAGCATCCGCCGACGCGCTACGGTCCGAAGTACAGAGACGAGAGCTAAGGGGAGACGCCTGTGTCTAAAAGCTAACTCTAAGTGCTAAAATATTTCATTCAAGGCTGTTCAAAAAATAAAAACACAATTAAAAAAAAAAAAAATTGTCCATTAAAACAACACCAAGGTGTTCGACGCTCGCTTTTTCTTTTCCTCCGTTGAACACTGATGCGAGAAATGACGAAGCGCCGTATTGGCAGTCAGCTCTTCGGGTGGGTTTGTGCCTTTGCTTCTCCTCCGTATTGCATACGAACATACATACATACGGTGTGAAGGTAGTAAACAACGATACACTTTTTAAAAACAAACAAAAAATAATCAATCAATCAACAACAAGAACGAAAAGTAAACGAGGCTCAGTCCTGCCAGGTTAGGGCACGACGCTGTGTTAGTTCTGTTTGTTGAGGTGAGAGGGATTTGTAGTGTGTACTGGCTCGAGCGCAGGGAGGTGGACGAGGCTCTTCGATGTCGGCGCCAGGTCAGGGCTCTCAGGCGAAGTACATGGTCCTCAGGGTGTCGTGGTGAATCTGCACTGCTTTGGCCAGAGCCTGGGGGTCTCGGCCGTTACTCTGACCTGAGACGTGGCTTCCTTCGCCACTGCAGAGGAAGACAGGGAAGAAACATGATGGTCAGTGGATACACTACAACAACAACAAATGTCTGGTGAAGCGGGATCTGAGCAATTCATGACTAAAATTAAGCGGATAATTTTCCCCAAGCAGGACGTGTACGCTAACTCAACCACTCTTTCCATCCGTGGTGAGCAGAAAAGCATCTCAAACTGCCGAGATGACCACATCAGGCATCACATTATGACCAATATTGTGTTGGTCCACCTTTTGCTGCCAAATACTGTGTATTCTGACACCTTTCTATCAGAACCAGCATTAACTTCTTCAGCAGTTTGATCAACAGTAGCTCGTCTGTTGGATCGGATCACACGGGCCAGCCTTCACTCCCCACGTGCATCAATGATCCTCGGCCGTCCATGACCCTGTCACCGGTTCACCACTGTTCCTTCCTTGGACCACTTTTGATAGATACTGACCACTGCAGACCGGGAACACCCCACAAGAGCTGCTGTGATCCAGTGGTCTAGCCATCACAATTTGTACTTTCATCAAACTCGCTCAAATCCTTACTCTTGTCCATTTTCCCTGCTTCTAACACATCAACTTTGAGGACAAAATGTTCACTTGCTGCCTAATATATCCCACCCACTAACAGGTGCCATGATGAGATCATCAGTGTTATTCACGGCACCCGTACATGGTCATAATGTTATGCCTGATCGGTGTACACTACATGGCCAAAAATATGGGGACACCTGACCCATATGTGCTTTCTGAAATATCCTGGGATGAGACAGTCCAGAGACACTCCCAGAGACTTGAGGACTCACCTGTCGTGCTCTTTGTCCACCAGGTGGTAGCGGGCGCGGAAGGCTACGAGCCGGGCGTAGTAGGCGGGTGCGGGGATGGAGACAGAACGTGTGCAGCGCACGTACGTATGGCACAACTGGTAGGTGAGAATCTGGAGCTCGTCGGCGGTGAAGCGATTGTCGTCCCACAGCACGTAGTAATGTGACGGGCGACTGGTGCCCTGAAACACAGACGATGACAACATTCTCTTTAGAAACCTTTTTCAAACTCCATTTCTAATACCATTTGATTATTATTATTATTATTATTATTATTATTCACCTGAATTCCTGCATGACTGCACAGGTAGAAATCAAACTCGAAGGGGTGTGTGATGCTGGTGTCGACTGTAGTTCCTGCTGGAATGTTGCCACTTTTCCCAATCTGGGGAGATGTATAGTGTTGGGATTATTTTTAGATTCCAGCTGAAAACTTTCGTCGCCTCGGTTGCTTCCTAAAACCTGTATTTTTTTATTCCCCCTCCCTATTGTTTATGTGTGAGGTCTCAGCTGACTCATTGAGGAAACTCACCCTCTCTGACTTGTCTGCGCAGAACAGCCGGGTGTGGTGGCGCTTCTGCACCACGATGTAGGTGATGCCGGGTTGGTAATCCTTCTCCAGCTTGATGCAGGCGTCCCGGATGGCCAGAAGCTCATAGTGCAGGATCTGCAGGGAGCATAGAAGAGCCGTGAGTCACGCTGCCTCGTCATCTCCGTGATCTCACTCGCTCATCGTTCCTGAACATTGTTCCCGAAACGAGAAGCTCTGCTCATCTCACGCCTCGTTACGGCAAAAACACCTCACAGTGATGTGGCTAACCAATGACCGCCGTGTCCAGTTCTTTTCTTCTGACCCGATGTGTCAGTTTAATTAGTGTTACTCCTCCATTTACAGGAACGTTCTTCATTTATTAAAAAACAAAATATACTTTTTACTGCTTATAGTTACTTTTTACAGATAGATAGATAGACAGACAGATAGACTTTATTGACCCCATGGGGGAGAGTCTTGTGTTACAGTCGCTTAGTCATATAATGTTGTGGAACATCTATGAATCAAGTTAGTTTCCTTTACCACATACATCAGCTCTAAACCATTCACTTCTTTCTCTCTCTCTCTCTCTCTGTCTGTCTGTCTCACTCCCTCTCTCTTCTTTCTTTCTCTCTCTTTCAATCTTTCTCTCCCTCTCTGTCTCTCTCTCTCTCTCTGTCTGTCTCTCTCTCCGTCCGTCTGTCTCTCTCCCTCTCTCTTGCTCTGTCTTGCTCCCTCTCCCTTGTTCTCTCTCTGTCTGTCTCTCTCTCTCTCTCTCCGTCTCGCTCACTCCCTCTCTCTTCTTTCTTTCTCTCTCTTTTAATCTTTCTCTCCCTCTCTCTTTCTGTCTCTCTCTCTCTCTCACTCTCTCTTTCTCTGTCTGTCTCTCTCTCCGTCCGTCTGTCTCTCTCCCTCTCTCTTGCTCTGTCTTGCTCCCTCTCCCTTGTTCTCTCTCTCTTTCTATCTTTCTCTCTCTCAGTCTGTCTCTCTCTCTCTCCGTCTCTCTCTCTTTCTATCTTTCTCTCCCTCTCTCTTTCTATCTTTCTCTCCCTCTCTCTTTCTATCTCTCTCTGTCTTGCTCCCTCTCCCTTGTTCTCTCTCTCTATCATTCTCTCTCTCTCTGTATCTTTCTCTGTCTCGCTTCCTCTCTCTTGATCGCTCTCTCTTTCTCTACCACTATCTCTATCTTTGTGTCTCATTTTCTCTCTCTCTTTTGCTCTCTCTCTCAGTCTCTCACTCTCTCTCTTTCACTCTCTATCTCGCTCTTGATTTCGTTCTGTCTCTCTCTCTCTCTCTCTCTCTCTCTCTCAGCATGTTGTGCTACCATGAAATTACAACATGTCCTGAAGTCTCTACTTCCTGTCTGTTACAAACCCCTGATGCTGGAGACTCCTCCCATAACACAATAACACTTTTCATCCTAAACCACAACAACCATCATCTATTCTCATACTTAGAAATACGTGGCTCACAAGTCCATGTGGACGAGCCGCGACCGTAGACACGATAACA